>NC_062578.1:58790000-59075000 GCF_022837055.1 Prionailurus viverrinus | reverse complement strand
GTTTGTTAGCTTATCTCTGCCAGTATCACTGTAGTTCGTGTGTTTATTTTAGAGAATGTCTTCCTCTCCCCTTCCTATTCTGTTGCCACACCAGGTACTCCCCAGTTTTAAAATCCCCCTCAATCTTCCATGTATCTAAAACCAGCAAGTATTTCTCTTGATGTAGCAGAACTTTTAGGGTTACTCTTTTACATAGTAAATGTAAACCATTTGTGTTGTGAAATATTAAATAATAGTGGAAAGAAGGACAGCAACACTACACATACCCAGGCATACACACGCGCGTGCACAGACATGCACACACACACACACACACACACACACACACACACATAACCATTTTAATTATAATCAGTATAAATAGGTATACTTTTATATCCTGGTTTTCTTTTTAACTGTTTTATGAAACTTTATTGCACATCATTACAGTTTATTCCTGTAAAATAGCTAATAGTTGAATATTTTACCACATTGACATACATTTTATTTAATCCCATTCTAGTTACTATTAAATCAATGCTTGTTTATAAATCTCTCTTTCCCTCTCTTATATCTCTTTTGATTAAATTCTTTAAGAAAATTTCTGTTCAACTAGAATAAATATTTTACATTTTTAAAAAATACCTCCAAGCTTATTTTCAGAAAGTCACTAAGTTTTTATATTTCCACTAATGACATATACTTTCAGAAGTCACTCCATGTAATAATATAAATAAGATGAAAAGTAAAAAATATCTTACTATATTTATATATATTTATAAATCACTAAATAATCTATAGTTTTGAAGTCATTCCAAATAATGATTGTTAACAGTCTTAAAAGTTGCATCATGCACCTGAGGGCTTTGTTGTTCACTTCACTTTGACAAATTCACTAAAGAGGTTACAGCACTACTATATATCCCTCAGTATAAAGAACTTGCTAGAAGATGAAATGGAATTTTCCTGAAAGCTAATGCAAAGACCACTTTATGCAGAGAGAATAGAAGGTGATCAACAACTTTGAAGGATCTAGTAAAAGCTGTGAATATGATTAAAGTATTGAGACTGAGGCAAATCTCTGGTTCACGAGAAAAAAAAAATAGGCAGGCAATTCAAGACTCTGCTTTATCAATATTTAGCTCGTCCTCTGTTGAGTAAAAATGTACTTACACAAGATTTTGATAAGAGAAATGAGATAAAAAAATTCTTTCTGATACTGATGAAAGTCAAGGCTATTTCTATATTTTAAAGTGTCTTGCTCAAGTGAGGCATCTTAAGTAAAGATTTAGAATCTTGAATAGTTTTAACATTTCACTTCTTGGCTGAACGCTCATTTAATTTTAAGGAGAAAATCAAGCTATTTTATGAAATGATTCAAGAGCTTGACAAATTTTCAATATTTAAGAATTTTCTTCATTTACTGCAGAAAGAAATTGCTAACATGTTATTGGACAAATTTAAAAAAATGTTAATTCAAATCAAAGTTTGAATTAGCAATTTTTTTTCACAACTAATATTTGAAGCATCCACTTTTCCAGTTTGGTTTGTTTGTTTGTTTGTTTGTTTTACTTAAAAAGTAACTAAATCCTCATCTATATTTTACCACAATATCAATATCTATATACTCTCACTTGCTCCCATCCATAATGCCATATAAATGTGAGAATTTTCTAATTCAGTGACATAAAGAATAGGACAGATTATGTAGATATAATTTTTGAAAACATGTAAAAACACACACACAAAGTTGACTGAAATACTACTCTAAAGTCGTTTGGTCTGTGTCAACATATTTTTTATGCTTTTATATGTAAAGTTTATAAAACTGCATGTTTTAATTCGTGATAAGTATTTCTCCCCAAAAGATTTTGTTTCTTTCATTTAATTTTTACTTTTCATATCTGAGGTCATGCTCCCTGGAGAAGAGACTCTGAGACAGAAATTCATGTGCAGAAGTCTTATTGGGGGAAACGTTTAGTAGTAATACTTGTAAGAGAGGATGAGAAACAAGATGGGGCAGACAGAGAAACTGCAGTGGTTACGTTGCAAACAAACAATCCCACAGGTAGCTCAGGAACTAGGATATCCTTTCAGAGTTGCCTTTCCAGGTATAGAGGCCAGGCTTTCTTACCCCACTGTGGCTTGCCCTGTTCCTACTACTTAAATTTAACCGCATGTGGGCTGACTCTGATAAGAAGAAATTTCTTTCGATGGCTCCCTCAGTTAAGGCTGAGTTAAAAACCAAAAACATTTTTTGTATTTTGTCTCATTACTTTAAAAATGAATAACTGTACACTATTTAAGCAAACTTAAAATCATAGTTTTTTGCTAAATTAGTGACAGTAATTTTGAAATGATTGCAAATTTTTATTTTATTTACTCCACTTCTTCTGAACTTCTAGTATATATAAACAATGGTTATTATAAGGTAGCAAAAACAAAGTATAAAATATAAAAATATATAAGGTATAAAAATGCAAAGCAATACTCAGGCTTTAAAATAATTCTGAGAAGAGATGATTGCTCAAATAACCATAATACATTGTACTATTAATAATTGAAGAGTCATTGCAAATCAAGTTCTTGATTATTCCAAAGAGAAAGATCCATTATAGGGTTCAGAAAAGTTTTGTTAAGAGTTTTCATTTGTTTGACTTCTTAAAAGAATGAATAGAGTTTTGAGAGGCACGGACGAATATGAAGATCATTCTAGGCAGAGCGAAGTACATTAGAAAGAAATAGAAATGCCAAAGTGCAAAGCATTTTTTTGAAACAGTGATTATCTCAATTTGATGAGACATCAAGGCATGTGAACAAAAGTAGTGCTAGATTGCTAGACAGATTGTTCAGTCCTCATATGTCAGAATGACTTTGTACTCAAGTCTTGGGGGCAGACAGGGGAGTGACGCTGTAATGACACTTTCAACAAACCTCTCTTCTCTCTGTTCTTGCTCTAAGCTTCCACAGCAAGCTAGCCAATGGTCCCATCCATGTGAGCTCTAAATTACGTGTCAGTTCTGACCACTTCTACTATGAAAACCACAGTATCGTCCTCATCTTCTGTCATCTGGACTATGGCAGTCACTTCCCAACAGGACACATTAGGTTACCACTTGTGTCCATATCATCCATTCTCCAGACAGCAGGCAGAGTCATCTTTTAAAAATACAAAGCAGATAATTTCACACGCCTCATTCTGAAGGCATCCAGTAACTTTCCATGACAGGGGATTTTAACAGCCAAGGGCTTGACCTGACCTTCTAGGCCTCACAGAATTTGTTTCCTGCCTACTTTTCTTGTCTCTTTTCTTGTCTACACTCTCTGGATTGTTGCATTTGGGACGTTTGTAGCTTTCTTTTCTGAGCCCTAATGGTCACAGGGCTGTTACCTTCTCATCACTTCTATGGTGTCTGAAGTATCCCTCCACAAAGAGACCTTTGCTAAGTAAGCATCTAAAATAGCTTTCTTAGGATCATTCTCAATCAAATCTCTTCTTTGTGACATTTTTATTCTGTTTATTTACATTTATTTTCTGCCTTCCCCCAAGAACGTAGTCTTTATGAAAAAAGTCCTCACTTGTTCTCCACTATGTAAACAACATTTTAAACAGTGGATGTGTTTTTATACAGAGGCCATAGATTATTAGCAAATGATAATAATATTCGTTATAAAGTATCTATAAAATTGGGATATTTCGGGGAGCCTGGGTGGCGCAGTCGGTTAAGCCTCCTACTTCAGCCAGGTCACGATCTCGCGGTCCCTGAGTTGGAGCCCCCCGTCAGGCTCTGGGCTGATGGCTCGGAGCCTGGAGCCTGTTTCCGATTCTGTGTCTCCCTCTCTCTCTGCCCCTCCCCTGTTCATGCTCTGTCTCTCTCTGTCCCAAAAAAATAAATAAACGTTGAAAAAAAATTTTTTTAAAAAGAAATATAACTCAGTTAAACAAGCACAAGAAGGAGTGCCTGGGTAGCTCAGCTAGTTAAGCGTCCAACTTCAGCTCAGGTCATGATCTCATGGCTCGTGAGTTCCAGCCCCACGACAGTCTATGTGCTGACATCTCAGAGCCTGGATCCTGCTTTGGATTCTGTGTCTCCCTCTCTCAGCCCCTCCCTTGCTCATGCTCTGTCTCTTTCTCAAAAATAAATAAACATTAAAAAAAAATGAGCACAAAGAAAGAAAGTCACAGAACAGATATTAGCAGTATACATCCAAGCTCGGACAAGAATGTGTTCTGAGTTAGAAGATCTGTAGTTAGTCAGGGTCCAAAAACACCTCTAAAGAATCTTTGAAATAATTTATATGTCAATCTTGAATTCATAATTTTATTAACACTAACTGTCTTCATCCTGTGCTAATCAAGCAAAACTTGGCTTATCTTCCTTCCATATTGGACCAAATAGAGGGATTGAATGGGTAACTTAAACAGACTTAAATATTCCAGCACCTGTGACACTTATATATCTTATGGTAAATTAATATATTGGCATCAGGCTTTTATGCTTATTTTATGTAAATCCACTTCGGAGCAATGAACTTTCCCTCTGTATGCTGACAAAATCAGTTTCTAAGCCAGAGGGAAGATCCAGGACTCTGGCAAATCTACCGAGGTAATGAAGGCCACCTTGTGAGGCTTTTGGGAGAAATCTTAAGGTCTTTGCCTTGGGGACATTGACTTTTGCTGAGTATACCATAGCATTTTCTTATTTTAATCTCTGTAATGTCTCTCCTTTAAATTTTTTAAGACTGCCTTTTAATAGTAGAAAAGAGGAATATGTTTTAAGTAATCTCAAGATTTGTGTGTCATTTTGTAGTTCATAAGTGAGGAGATTTTTATTTTCTTTATTTTATTCATTCAATCATTAAACAAACATACTCTTATTTATCTTCTAATACAAGATAAACACGATCCCTGCACTCACAGAATTTATGTTTCAGTTGCATAGGTGAAAGTTAAACTAATTATACAAATAAAATTTTAATTAAAATTTTGATGTCTTATACAACAGAAGTACTGAGGTGATTAATGATATTTTAGGCTCCAGGAACTGTAATTTTAAAACCTTTGTGTAGGCAGGAGCACAGTCTATTTGAAGGACTAAAACATTAGCTAAAATAAAATGCAGAAGGCTATAGGAAGAGTGCATATAAAATGGCTTCTATGGGTAGAGGCATGAGTCATCGTAAATTGAAAAATTTAGAAATGTAAAGTTATAATAGTGAAAACGCCTTGAATTTTCTGATTTCCCTCTTCTAATTTACATAACATTTAAGGACAAAATAATGAGCCCCAAAGATGCCCTTGTCCCAGTCTTCAGAACCTGTAAATATGGTACTTTACGTGATAAAGGGACTTTGTGTACATAATTAAAAATCCTGAGGTGGAGAAATTATACTGGTTTATCCAGATCAACCTAATGTTGTCACAAGAGTCCTTATAAAGGGAGGCAATAAAGTCAATGTTAAAGAGAGAGGAGATGGACAAAGGAAGCAGAAGTTGGAGTGATGCCCTTTAAAAATAGAGGGAAAGGTCATGGGTCAAGGAGGGAAAGCAGCCTCTTGACACTGGAAAGGGCAAAGAAAAACATTTTTCCCTAGAGTCTCCAGAAGGATCAAGCCCTACCAAGACCTTGAAGTCAGATGTTGTACTTCTAGCCTCCAGAACAGAAATACAATAATAATACACATAATGAATAATAAATGTATTTGGCTTTAAGCCACTGAAATTTGCAGTAATTTGTTTTAGTAGCAATAGAAAAGTGGTACAATGTTATGTAGTTTGATTTCTGTATTGTTGAAGATGGAGAGTTTTATATAACTTACTATAGTAAACCCAAACTAGAATATCGGCTCCCTGGGGCATAAGGCCATGTTTTGGAATTCCTTACGATCAAGCTATGTCCATAATACATTACAGAATTTACTTGCTAGTCAACTCAATGTAACAAATTAAAATTTTTTAAACCTAAAATATGTTCAGGCTATTGGTCTGTCTCAAAACCAATTTTTAGTTCTTACTCCACTACTGATTTTTATTAGTTATATAAGGTTGTCTAAGTTAAGGAACATCAGGATAGGACCTTTATATAGGGCTCTCCCTTCCCCCCCCCCCCCACCGCCTTTTATTTTTTTGTCAAATACCTTTTGTAAAAGTTTCCAGTAACTATCAATATCCCCCAAATTTGTACCTCTGCTTCTCCTAGTAGTCTTGCTTTTAGAATCTGATCACATTTATTTCACTTAGACTTAACTTTTATAAGATATATGACTTAAAGTAAGTTAGTTGATTTTAGTTTACTTATCTATAAAATACAATTCAAGTTTTTGTCATAGGTTTGAGATGATTATCAACTAATATTGTGCATATAAAGTAAATGAGCAAAGTGCCTGGTGTGTAGGTGGTGTTAAGTAATCACGGTTGTTTTTCCATCTCCCCCCCTTCACATCACACCTCTCCAACTGCATGACTCATTTATTGGGGAGCTTCTCTAGACGGGTTCTCATAAGCAATCAAACGTGAGACTATTTTACATACCAGAAAACAGAGATAAAGTCAAAAAGTATGTATAAATGAATGCCAGTATGTCAGTATCAAATCAGGCTTGTAGAACGGAGTATTTGGAGAGTGGATCTTGGTGTACTTGTGAGTTTTACACTGGATGAAATGATAATTCAACCAGAGGCATTAATATTGTCTCCTTCCATTTCATCATCAGTGAAATGTCTGTGCAGTGCAACATCATGAGACAGGAACTTTAAATGTCAGCATCACCTACTGTTTCTGAGGCAAATACCTAAAATGAACCAACTAATAGTTATTGGTACTAAAAAAAAGATTAATGTGCCTGACACTGTATTGATGCCAAAGAAATACTACATGGTTTATGGAATAAAGGGTGGAGGATGCAAAACAGAGTGTATTTGTAGCATTCATCCATGTCAAATGTTGCCTAGGTGTTATTACTTTTGTGAAAATTCAGCAGACGTGAAAGAAGAATCTTTTTCCACCTTGCTGTGTATGTGTATGTGTGTGTGTATGTGTGTGTGTGTGTGTGTCTGAATTTGTCACTTTCATTGATTTAGTGTAGAAAAAGTAGGTTCCTATTCATTTTCCAACCTCCCGTGCTTTTCAGTGAAAAGCAATGAATAAATTAAAAAAAAACACAAACACAAACACAAACACAAAAACAACGTTTGTTATTGAGATTTTGAAGGGCCTGTGGTCACTATATGTCCCAGCAGTGGTAAGCATTCCCAAGCCTGGTGGGGAAGGGTGTACTAACAGGAAGTGATATTTCCTCCAGAGCAGAGATAACAGATAAATACCTAATGGACTACTGTAATCTGAATCTGAGTTATGAATTCAAACCACTTTTATTGAAACCC
The DNA here is from genome assembly GCF_022837055.1 of Prionailurus viverrinus. Taxonomy (NCBI): domain Eukaryota; kingdom Metazoa; phylum Chordata; class Mammalia; order Carnivora; family Felidae; genus Prionailurus; species Prionailurus viverrinus. The sequence goes on along the minus strand of NC_062578.1, from coordinate 59,067,638 downwards.
TTTCCAAGTCATCTCATTGCTGGTGTAGAGAAGACATGATACATTTGGTGGTCTTCTTTAACCATGCCACACTCAGTAAAATGTTTATAATTACATAATTTTCATAACGACTACAGCTGAGAAATATTATACCTTTCTAACTCAAACTGTCCATCTAAAACAAACTATAATTATAAATAGTTTATCACATATAAGCTTTATATTTTGGAAACCATTGGATTTTTCCTTGCCACAAATAACATGCCAAAAAATTGCTGATTCAATGGTAATAAAATTACAATTTTAAAGCAATGGGCATACGTTCCAGGTTTTGTTGTTCCCTAATCTTTATTTATGTCTTTGCAATTGGCAACCATCGAGGGGTAAAACTGCACCACACAGATATGGCTGCAACTATAATGCAACCCAGCATCGTGGGTTTCTAATGGCCAATAAACCTGATTTATTAAACAAACTCTACTAATGTTACACCAGGGATAAAGTGATTATGGAGCCCTTTACATTGTAAAAATTCATAATTATCATTTCTTCTTAAGAAAAGAGCCACATCTTTATAAAACAGTCACTGGGCTCTGACATGCTGGGCTGTGTAAACCTGATAATGGGTTGAAAATGAAGACTGTCAGCAGTGTGTTCTCCAAAATGGTACATAAGCCATTTGAATCAAAACAATAATAAAACAGTCTTTTTCCTCTTTCAGAAGGGAATTGCCATTGAAATATTTAGAAAATATTCCTGGAAATATTAGTGTGAGCTAATAGAAGTATAAGGTGTTTAAATTTGAGGTTTAAAATAAGTACCTAAAATAAGTGTCGAGAATTTAAAGATAAATATATGAGACACTCATTTTGTTATTAAATGCAGAGTACAGCAGTAGTTTTGTAAAACCATGGAAAACCAAAATTTTATTTGTAGTGATCATATTCTTTTCCAATGAATAAGTTAAATGAAGGAAAATGAAGAAATTACATATGTATGATTAAAATGATTTAATATAAATGCACACTGATATTTACAAATTCATAAGCTTCATCTTTCTACAGGTTTATTGGGAGAATACAACAAAGGAAACTATTAACATCTTCATTGGCATATTTCTGAACTTGAATTATCCTCATCTCATTGATTTTGTATATTCACAGAAGAGGTTTCCTAAGAAAACCAAGTTTCTTTCCACTTTGTTGTATAAGAAATCTTCCTTCCTCTATGTGATATATCTCATTTGAGGGGTTTTGGCCGATTCTACCCTTTCTTAGCCACTGGGGTCTGTGGCCAAGGGCTGATCAAGCAGATTTGTCCCATCCTGCTAGTAACACTGATTATTTTAGAGTTGGATAAGCCATCCCAAACTGGCCAGTAAAAATTCTCCTTTGATATTTTGGTCTTTGGAACAGCTGTGTGACTTTTCTTTCACTGCTCTGATCAACTGATGTACAGCCCAAATAACTTTATTCCTCCCTATATCAAAGCTTTTGCAACATCATCATAAGTGGAATGTATTGTGTCACTTCTCGAAATGGGGTTAGCCAATTCTGATGCTAAGCCTTAAGAGATCTTGTAAGGGAACTTTTCTCTCTTGTACTTTACAATCCCTGTTAAAAGAACATGCCTCAGTTAATGCACAGGTCTCAGAAGGAAGAAGAGGGACACATGGTGCTAAGCCCCTGAGCTAACCTCTACTTGATTATCAATGCTCAGCCACCACAGTCTGGAACAGAATCACACCAACTGACCAGCAGATTTATAAGAATAAATGTTTATGGTGTATTCTACTGAAATTTTGTGTTGGTGATTTACTAACTAAGTGATACAGTGACTCTGACAAGGATGGTAACAGTAGTAGTGAAAAACAGTAGTAGTGGTCAGATTAAAAAAAATAACGTTTATTTATTTTTGAGAAAGAGAGACAGAGACAGAGACCAAGACAGAGCACGAGCACGAGAGGAAGAAAGAAACAGAAACCGCAGCAGTCTCCACGCTCTGAGCTGTCAGCCCTGAGCCACCCAGGCGCCCAAGATTTTAAATATACTGTCAGAACTTAACATGAAAAAATATATGAGGTACAAGTGAAAAGGATGAATCTAAATCCTTTGCCTTGAAAAACTACAAGGAAGGAGTTACAGTTTACTGAGATAGCAACTGAAGGTGAAATATAGAACATATTTTCAGAGAAAAAAATCAGAAATAATATTTTATAGCTTAAATTATTATGTGAGCCTAGAATCCAAGATAATACTTTCATGGGAAATATGAAATTTTTGTTGTTAAAATCATAATATTGGAGGAGATCACCAAAAGTATGATTGTTCGATGCAGTAGTGAGGAGATCAAGGTCTCTAAAATTAGCAGCTTTTAAATAGGAAAACAGAAATGATCAAAAGGGCAACACATGAAGTAGAAAGAAAATCAGGAGGGGTTGGTTTCCTGGAAGCCAAAGAAGGAAAGTTTGTCATGGAGATAGAATAATCAACTGTATCTGATATGGTCCATGGGTCAATTAGGATGATCATTGGGTACTGACTTTAGAGTTAACAACCTGAAAGGTTTTATGTTATATTTACTTTAATTGGGTAGAGTGCCTTTTAAGAATTCATCTAACAATCATTCTAAATATTGTTTTGTGTTACTAATTAATACCACTATATGGAGATATATATATATATATATATATATATATATATATCTCAACATGATATATATATCAACAAATATATATCAACATATATACTAAATGCATAGATGAATTCCCAGTATTAACATTTGGAGCAGCTATGATCAATGATTAAATAATTTTTATTTAATTCAAAACACATCTATTTTGAAATTACATCACACACACATGTAATATATACCTATTCACTTAACTGTTTGATGGCTAATACTTCTCTCCAACAAAAGCAGAGTTTTTATTTCTAGTGTTTAATGGAGTCATGATAACCAAACTACATTCAGAAAGAGTGAAAGATGTTTGACTGGCTGAATTTTCCATTATTTCTCATCTTCTTGAAATTCAAGAACATACAAATGTTCATTATGCTTTTTTTAAGGCACCTTGGTATTAGTACCTACGACTAGCACACCTCTTAGTTTTCTGTGATGATTTTTTCCCAATTTTTAACTTATTTTATTAAACCAACATTTATGGAGCTTATTTTATATTGTAGTAACTAAGAACACAATATGGAATCAAATTGCTTGATTTTGAACTTTAGTTCTATTCTTCAAGTATGTACCCTTTAGGGGCGCCTAGGTGGCTCAGTCGGTTGAGTCCGACTTTGGCTCAGGTCATGATCTCACAGTTCATGAGTTCGAGCCCACATTGGGCTCTGTGCTGACAGCTCAGAGCCTGGAGCCTGCTTCAGATTCTGTCTCTCTCTCTCTCTTTCTCTCTCTCTCTGCCCCTCCCCCACTTATGCTCTGACTCTCTCGCTCAAAAATATATACACATTAAAACAATTTAAAGAAAAAGAATGTGCCCTTTAAAGTCCATAAATATAATTGAGGAAATATTCATTTCCCCAATATTTATCCATATTTAACTTATACAATCATTATATTATTGAACTAATCCATCTTAAATGATTGGCATAGTGCATGGTCTATTTTCAAACACAAACTGCATTTATTATAATTGTTATTAATTCTGTATTATGTGCAAGAGCTATGCTAACAATTAGAAATAAAAGAATGTAAAATATGATACCAGGAAATTCATAATTTAGTAAGAAGACAGATATAGAAAGAAATAAAAACCGATGCCTCAGTGCAAGTTAAATCGTAGACCTGTGCTCGAGAGAGAGTGTAGTCGCACTTTTACTTAAGAAAACCTCACAGATAAGTTTACATTTTGCCTTTTTTGATGCTGACTGTGACATAGTTGCTTGCCTTTGTTGTCTAATATTGTTCCTAGCTTCTGTGCACATAGAATCAGTAAGAAAAAAGGAAAGGGAATCATTATTTATTAAGTACCTGTCATATGCTAGATAAGAATAATGTTAAATACTTTTCATGCACATGTTAATAATGTAATAATTATGAGATGGATTGTTCTATTTCACAGATCACATCCAATGATATACAGCTATTCCTTCAAAAGTATTCATTATATTTTAGGCATCTTTTTAAGAACTTTGCATATATTAACTAATTGAACCCTCAAATCATATCAAGGAAATAAGTATTATTATTTTAAAGATGAGGAAATTGTTATAGCCCGAAGTTTAAATACATTTTCTAAGACCTTATAGGCATTTTATGGCTGATTTGGGATTTGAAGCTCTCAACAAGGATTTTATGGGCTGACTTGTGTTTCCTCGAAATTATATATTGAAGTGCCAATTCCAGTACCTCAATGGAAATAGTATTTGGAGAAAAGGCCTTTAAACAAGTGATTAAGTTAAAATGAGGCCACTGGGGTGAGGCCCTCATCCCATATGGCCATTGTCCTTATAAGTAAGGGAAAAAGAAACCAAGCATGTGTGCACACCCACGTCGAGGAATGAGCATGTGAAGACACAGCAAGAAGGTGGCTACCTGCAAGCCAAAAGGACAGACTTCAGAAGAACTCAACCCTGCTGCCACCTTGATTTTTAACTCTTAACTTCCAGAACTCTGAGAGAATAATTTCCAATGTTTAAGCCACCCAGTCTATGGTATTTTGTTATGGCAACCCTAGCAAAGTAATGCAAAGAAATTCTCAACATGGCCCTATTAACATTTGGGTCCAGGTAATTCTTTGCTGAGGGACGATCCTGTTCATTGTGGAATGTTTAGCAACATATCTGGCCTCTATCTACTAGATATCATCAGTAATCCTTTCAGTTGTGACAGTCAAATGTCTGTAGATATTACCGAATATCTTTGTGATGTAGAATGCCCCTGGTTGAGAGCCACAGACCTGCATTGAGAAAGCACATAGACTCTTGGCAGGGGTGGGGGGAGGGCGGGTAGGGGGGGTAGGTAATAATTTTCCTCAACCAAAGTCTTATTCCACTATGTGATGAAACTAGGACAAAAACCCAGGTTCAACAGACTCCAAAGCTAATGCATTTTTCAATGAAGTCTATTATTGTTGACAGAATTTCAAGTGGAGAAGAAAGTGTATTAGAAGAGGGCCCAGCAGGGGCGCCTGGGTGGCGCAGTGGGTTAAGCCTCCGACTTCAGCCAGGTCAGGATCTCGCGGTCCGGGTCGTGATCTCGGGGTCCGTGAGTTCGAGCCCCGCGTCAGGCTCTGGGCTGATGGCTCGGAGCCTGGAGCCTGTTTCGGATTCTGTGTCTCCCTCTCTCTCTGCCCCTACCCCGTTCATGCTCTGTCTCTCTCTGTCCCAAAAATAAATAAAAATGTTGGAAAAAAATTTTTTTTAAAAAAAGAAGAGGGCCCAGCAGTGAATAAACAAGACTGAAATATACCTTGAGAACATCTATCCTGATTCAGAAGTACTGTTCATAAAGCCCTACTAAGGATCCAGACAGAGAGAACTGGAAGCCCTAATTTTTGAAATTAAGATTGGTGAAGACTGCACTTGGAATTCATCATTTCATGAAAATCTCTATCTGGTGATCTCCCTGTCCGGACTGTTACTACTATTCATTCTTCGAGTCAGACCATGTCTATAATTTTAGAAAAAGTAAAGTTTCAAGAAGTAAAAAATATATCAGGCAGTAGACAGTGTGAAGGTGAAGAGAAGAACTGCAAGCACGGTGCTTGTTTTTCAGTTATTTGAGTGTCACCTTGTACTCTAATTATCTACTTGGTTCTCTCTCTCCACTTGATTGGGTGCTCCTTGCCAAACAGAATTATGTTTTCTGTTTTTTATATTCTTAACACTTTGTACTCTACCTGTCATATAATCTGAACTTAATAAAAATATGCCAAATGATTAAATGAGCCAAAGTACCATCCTAGTAAAATCCATAAGAAGATGGGCTGCCTGGGTGGCTCAGTTGGTTAAGTGTCCAACTTCGGCTTAGGTCATGATCTCGCGGTTTGTGAGTTTGAGCCCTGCATCGGGCTCTGTGCTGACAGCTCAGAGCCTGGATCCTGCTTCGGATTCTGTGTCTCCCTCTTTCTCTAGCCCTTCCCCTCTCGAGCTCTGTCTCTTTCTCTCTCTCAAAAAATAAACATTAAAAAAAAATTTAAATGCCATAAGAATAAAAAAATCTATATAATGAAAAATTTGAACTAGAAAAATAAGAATTTATACAAATGTGTGAATTAGAAAAAAAATCACAAAAAATACCATAATTGTATGGTGCAATCTAATTTGTCAATGTTTTTGTACAGACATGGATAAGTGAACTATTGGGAGTTCAGAATTGAAAGGGTCTTGCTCAGGCAAAATAAAGAAAGCTTACCAATGTTTTTTATCTAGCAGTGTCAGCTTGGCTCATTTTTTCTCTGGCATTTTAATGCTAATTTGTTAGAAAAGAGTCTAGTGTTCAGATGACTGCAATAATTTTAATTATGTTTGGCCTGCAGCACATAGCTGCACAGTGAGTGGGAGTAAGCACTTCTGAAATTTCGCAATGAGTATTTTCTGAAAACTGTATTGCAAAAACTACATGTAAATATCTGAAATTTAAGAAGAGGACTCCATACAAACACAAAAACAAAATATTCAAAAGAACATGTTTTGGAGACTTTAAGAGTAAAGCAGAAAATATTTATAGTTAAATGAGGGACATAAAAGTAACACAGGCAAGAAATAAGTTTACAAGATAAAAAGAAATATGCAGATTTCTGGGACTATTGCTGTAGAACCATAAGGATAAACTCCAGTGTAATTGTGTATTGGATTATGATGGTAGACATGTTTCCTCCTGTATTTATACTTTAGATCTTAAAAAGGAGTTTGAATTTTTACATTTGAAAGGGGCCAATATAAAAGTATTTTGCTCCATTCATCCTGGGCTAATGTGGAAAGTAGGAGATTATCAACTTGCTTCTTAAATTCTTTTGTCTTCATCTGTTTATCAATTGAGATCATTCATATTCTACAAGATTGTATCAGATCAAAAGTAAACACAATCTTATCTCTAATAATCTCCATATGAAAAAAGTGCCTCATTTATCTCTCTCAAAGTGGAAGTAGTTTAGCTCAAAAACAAACAAATAGAATAATAAAAAAATATTTTGAGGTCTAAATTTTGAGTGGACCACTATAAATTGCCATATATTGGCTTGCCTCTATTTTATGGTATAACGATTTTTCCTCCCACAGTGAAAAATCTAGTTAAAAGAACTAGTTTTCATAGAATTAGATGGGGAAGTAATAGTCTCAAAATAAAAATTTAAAACTTCTTTCTGCAAAATATATGCTTTAAATATTTGTTACCTTTTCTGTGAGGAAAGTCATGAATGTTGTATGACATTTTTTCTCTTCTTAATTCTAGCACTTACATATTAGTGTGGTAGAATTGTCAAAGGTAATTGATTTGTCAAAATTATTGATTTGTTGTTATTAACCAAAGCCCATATCTTATTCAGATTTCATTAGTTTGTAGCCACTGTCCTTGTTTTCTTCCAGGATCCCATCTAAGATACATTTTATTAGTCTTCATGTGCCCTTAGATTCTTGGCTGTGATATTTTCTCAGACTTTGTATGGTTTTGATGACGTTGACGATTTTTAGAACTATTGGTTGGGTATTTTATAGAATGACCTATTATTGGGATGTGTCCACTATTTTTATCAATATTACACCGACGTTATGGATTTTGAGGAGGATGACCACAATGGTAAAGTGATAATATCATCGCATTATATCAAGAGTCCATATTGTCAACATGGCATAGCCATGTTGGTGTTCACCTTGTTTACCTGGTTGAGACAGTGTTGTCAGTATTCTCCACTATATAGTTATGTTATCTTACCTCTTTCACATTGTACTATTTGAAACGAAGTGATTATGCACAACCCACATGTAAGGAGTGTGAAGTTATGCTCCACCTTCTTGAGGGCAGAGTACGTCTATAAATTCTTTTATATGGGAGATTTGCTTATTCTCTCCCTTTGTTTATTTCTAGCTATGTGGACTCATAGGTATTTATTTTATACCTTGGATTACCATCCAATACTGCTTGGCTTTCTTAAATTCTGTAGCTTTGGCCATTGGGAGTCCTCTAGTTAACTTCTGTATCTCTTTGACATATCTGCCCAGGATCTACAATATAACATACTGTTTTTTTTTCATTCTAAATATCCATATAAAATATAATAAAGATATAAAATCAAATAAGTTTACGTGAGAATATAAAATTGGTATTCTATAATTTTTTTTAGTATTTGAGAATAAGTACATGTATTATATATTAATTTATACACAGATACATGTGTGTATATATATGAATACATACACATTCATCCACATACACACTTGCACACATATTTATGAAAAAGTGAATCACTGACCATAATTAGATAATGGATCCTTAAATTGATTCAGCTTTTTAAAATTTTTAAAAATAAGTTTTCTAATCAACATCTATCTCTTAATAATAGATATGTCAATCATTTCATAAAATACACATTTTAAAGTTTGTGTCATTCCAACTTAAAAATATGGACAATTTAACGGAATTTTGCATTTGGCTTCCCAAATAACGATTCTCAATGAAAATTCTAATTTTAAAAGCACTCAGAAATTGGAAAACTAAATCATCTCATAAAAAACTAGTGGTAAATAAGGTGACTTTATTTTAAAAAAATGAAAATCATTTAATTCAATTATATTTTTCTTATGTTTGCATCTGATTAAGTTGAAATTTAAAATGGACCTCTGTGTTCTAGATGTTTAAACATTCTTTTAAATGGCAGTAATGTTCCTTTCAGACTTCTGGTGACCTTAAAAAAAACAGCCTAAAATTAGAAATGTATAGAATCAGTCTTGAGTGCCATTAATTGCTGGGTACACACATTCAAAAAATGCTAGAACATAACATTTACAGACCTAAAGCTAAATTATTCAGGTAAAAAAATGACAATTATAATTAATAGATAATTATAATTATTTGGTAATATTTGGTAATAGTCTCTTAAGTTTTGTTTATTATTTTTTTTTAATTTAAATCCAATTTAGTTAACATATAGTGTAATAATGACTTTAGGAATAGAACTTAGTGATTCATCACTTACATACAACAACAGTGCTCATCCCAACAAGTGTCCTCCTTAATGCCCCTCAACCCTTTAGCCCATCCCCCTACACAACAGCCAGCTAGCAACCCTCAGTTTGTTCTCTGTATTTAAGGGTCTTTTATGGTTTATCTTTCTCTGTCTCTCTGCTTTTATCTTATTTTTACTTCCCTTCCCTTACGTTCATCTGTTTTATTTCCTAAATTCCATATATGAAATTTTATATTTGTCTTTCTCTGACTGACTTATTTTGCTTAGCATAATACAATCTACTTCTGTCCACTTTGTTGCAAATGGCAAGATTTCATTCTTTTTGATTGCTGAGTAATATTCCTTTGCATAGAGATACCACATCTCCTTTATCCATTCATTGGTTGATGGATATTTGGGCTCTTACCATAATTTGGCTATTGTTGATAGTGCTTCTAGAAACATTGGAGTGCATGTATCCCTTCAAATCATCACTCTTGTATCCTTTGCATAAATTCCTAGTAGTGTAATTGCTGGGCCATAGGGTAGTTCTATTTTTAAGTTTTTGAGGAATCTCTGTACTATTTTCCAGAGTGGCTGCCCCAGTTTGCATTCCCACCTACAGTACAAGAGGGTTCCCCTTCTTCCACATCCTTGCCAACATCTGTTGCTGTCTGAATGGTTAATTTTAGTCATTCTGACAGGTGTGAGGTGGTATCTCATTATAGTTCTGATTTGTATTTCCTTGATGATGAGTGATGTTGAGCATTTTTTCATGGGTCTGTTAGCCATCTGGATGTCTTCTTTGGAAAAGTGTCTATTCATGTCTTTTGCATATCTCTTAAGACTTGATAAAATCTGTCTCCCTTAAGAGATAGTCTTAAAATGTGAAATCACCTTTTTTTCAAAAAAAGTCTACAGTTGGGGTGCCTGGGTAGCTCAGTTGGCTAAGCATCTGACTCTTGGTTTTGGCTCAGGTCGTGATCTTGCATTTTTGTCGGGTAGTGCCCCATGTCAGGCTCTGTGCTGGCAGCATGGAAACTGCTTGGGATTCTCTCTCTCTCCTTCTCTCTCTGCTCTTCCCTCAATTGTGCTGTTTCTGTCTCTCTCAAAATAAATAAATAAACTTAAAAAAAAGGCCTATAGTTGAAGGAAGAAAGAGAAAGATACAATAAAATTTTTCAGACTAGTCATCGAGTTTTTATTTATTGACCACAAAGATGTGTGTGTGTGTGTGTGTGTGTGTGTGTGTGTGTGTGTGTTGGTGTATGTGTGTTTGATAAGAAATTAGAATTTTGTTTCTGATGGTATCAGATTGCTTTTAGTAACAAAGGAATTAAAAATACTTTCTATATTTTACTTCTGTATAAAGGAAATTCTTTTTCACACACATTTTTGTATTTTTTTTACTCAAAATATATTTCAAGATAAACTATTACAATTGTTAAGATTTATGGGAGGGCCCAGAATAAAAATTAGAACACTATTTTTAAAAATTATTTTCTAGTTTCATATGATTGGAGAAGACTCGATTTAGGTATTTATTTTATCTTTTTTTATTACTTCTCAGGAATGAAGTGTTGTAGAGGAGGATGAAATATACTGTTTGACTAATTTAAGTTTCACACTATTTAAATATAATTTAATTATAAAAAAGGAAACAACTTCGATTATACCAAGGGTATAGTTATAAATTACTGAAACTTCACTTTTCAATTACTAATTTTATGGTTTCAACAAAGTTCCTTTTCAATGGCCAGAAACTGAACTATTTTTTTGCCACTAATGCCTCATTACATTTTTTAGTTATCAATGTTACTATGATAAAGTTAAAAGTATCATCATTAGTAACCATGTTGTATACATATTTCAGCTCTAAAAGAGCCTAGTATATGTCCATTTCTTAGTTCCCTAAAGACTTGAATGTCTTGAAAAAAGAGTTGTAGAGAGTTATCACAATGCCAAAAGAGTTTATATTTATGAACAATATTCTGGAAAATATTGTCAAATTTTCTTCCACCTTGACTTTTCTGTTTGCATCCAGGAATAGGCAATTTTAATCAAAACCTCCTGAAACTATATCTAAACTTAGCTTCACATTTAACCCATAGACAGAACAGGAGACTGATGACAGGGCTGTAGTTAAAATGTTCTTTAACCACTTTGGGGATGTGCTGTTGTTGTTTTACCTGCATTAAAACATCACAGATTGTTATTATTATAGTTAGCATAAACTTCTCATATTATAATGAGAGCCTACAGTTGCAAACCCATGCAAACTGTCATGTTATTGATGACTCTGTGCCTACTCCAAATCTTTCCTTTATTTAAGAAGTAATTATGAGCAGATACAAATGGCAAAAATTAGAAAATGGATGGTGCTTTATTGAAAATATAGAATGGAATCAGATCCTCAATTATATAAAAACTGAAGCTCATATTGAAGAGCTTCAGTTTGAAGCTGTTTGAAGAGGTGCCACATTTCCAAATGAATTACATTTCTCTTTCCTCCTTGACTTTTTAAGAGACAGGAGTTACTGTTCAGCTATGACAACATAATTAACTTCATATTGCAATTACTTCTACATGATGACAGCTATCGGTAGCTTGAAACAGCTTCAAATGTGCTTTTAACAGTTTATTTTCGCTATTTAGGCTTCCAAATTTACAGTGACCTCACCTCCCTCCACCTCCAGAAAAAGACACACTAACAATTCAAGTGTTGAAAATAAAACAAGTAACATCGATTTCACAAGGATGGAAGATGTAATTAACTTTACTGTGAATCAGGCAAATTTGAGCAAAACCAAAATACATTGTACAAACTCTTCCAACATCATTGCAGTATACAGAAAGGTTATGCTTTGAAATAGTCTTTGTAACAAAATCTTATTTTTATCCAATTAGCTTGTCATTGAATCAAACTGTACTAAATGCATATGTAACATTTTAGATACTATTAGTATAAGAAGACTATGAAAACCATAACCTTGGGACCATAGTTGGCCTTCTATTTTTAGACCTGTCATTCAGAACAAGGATTTCAAATTCCAGTGTTCATCAGGCAAAATTTCAGATAAGTTTTAGATAGTGATTGTATCCTTATTTAAATCTAGAGACCCATAATCTTTAGACTAGCTTGAAATCAAACATCTTATTTGGTGATATGTTATTGCTTATCTGTCATTCCTGGATTATACTTTATGCTCCTTTTCATGCCTTGTATTTTGCTTCAAAAAGACTATAATTTGTAATTAAAGTAAATAAAATATCTGACATCATTATTCCACAAAGACATAATTGAAACCACTTGGAATATTGCCTATGATGGAGAGGCATAAGATATAAAGTCTATTTTTCACAAAGCTTAATACAAATGAAGTAAATCCACTAAAAGCCAGAGATCTTTAAGTTTTGTTTTCTCATACCATTTAAGCCTTGAAAGCCAATATATCACTATACACACACACACACACACACACACACACACACACATACATATATATACATATATGGGTATATAATTTAATCACAAAATGCTAACAAAGTACAACCCTATCAGAATTTTAATTTTTTTAATGTTTGTTTATTTTTGAGAAATAGAGCACAAATGGGGGAGGGGCAAAGAGAGAGGGAGACTCAGAATCCAAAGCAGCCCCAGGCTCTGAGCTGTCAGCACAGAATCCAACATGGGGCTCAAACTCACAGACCACGAGATCATGACCTGATCTGAAGTCTGACACTTAACTGACTGAGCTACCCAGGCACCCCTTAAATCCTTTATGCTGTAGTCCTATATTAAAAGTATCATTCTAAATGATTCTTCAAAACTCACTACTTTAAAAAGAGCTTCATAAAAGAATATAAAGTTTAAAAGATACCCAGAAATATATCATCTAACAAATCTGTCTGTCACAGAATTCAGATTCATCTCTTGGTGAATTCTGGTGTATGCTCAATTATGCCTTTAATTGAGGAAAAAACATAAAACTTTCACTGGGACTGCAGTGTATCAATTTTATCATGATAAAATATTAGAGAGAGTAGGCTGTTGTCATTCTTTATCTGTGGGTTATAGGGGCTCTGTCACTCTATTGGCATATAGTTACATAACTTTCACTACTCTTTCCATTTTCCTTTCTTTTATAAGATAATTCAAAGTTTCCTCTTAGAACCACCCAATATTAGATATGTAAATGTTGAGTCTACTATTTCTTCATAAAGTGATAACATATATAACTTAAATTATTTTTCAAATATATACATATAACAAAAATATATATCATAAATGTGTATATGCACATATTTATAAATTTCTGTGCTCATTCGAAGAGGGAGCACCTAATATAATAATCACAATATTTTATATTCATATGTAGATAGAGGCAATGCTCCATATTTTTTCACATTTTACATGATTCCAAAATCCAAGTTACTAACGCTGTTAAAAATCTGAGTATTATTACCTCAGGTTTTTTTCTACTGTTTGCTCTTGTTACATTCATCCAGAAACTGTACGTCATTCAAGAAATCTATGCCATTCCTCCATTTTTAATTCTAACTCTAGAATTAACTCTAGAAATTTCACAAAGCATTAACTCTTCACAAAGCATTAACTAACTCTAGAATTAACTCTACAAACTTCACAAAGCATTAGATCTACTAAATGCCTAATAAATTGATACATGGTTCTGGGTGCCTCAGATCTTCATGTACTAAGAAAGAATATTATCTAAGAACATGGGATATATTTCCATTTATTTGTGTCCTCCTCAATTCTTTCAACAGTGAATTATAGTTTTCAAAAAGTAGGTCTGTCACCTCCTTGATTACATTTATTCTTAAATATTTTACTCTTTTGGTGGAAGAATTAATATTATGAAAATGTCCATACTGTCCAAAGAGATCACATATATGTTAACTAATTTTTAACAAGGGCACCAAGAACAAAAAATATAGAAAGGATAGTCTCATTGATAAATAGTGCTGGGCGAGCTGGATATCCACATGAAAAGCAATTAAACTGGACCCCATCTTAAAACATTCACAAAAATTAACTCAAATGGATTAAAGACTTAAGTGTAAGATCTGAAACCATACATATGAATACACACAACGGAATATTATTCAGTCATTAATGAAAAGGAGAAAATCCTGCCACTTGTGGCAACATGGATGAAGCTGGAGGGGATTATGCCAGTGTAGTAAGCCAGGAAAAAACAAAAACAAAAACAAACAAAAAAAAAACCCAAATACTATATGGTATTCCTCATATGTGGAATCTTAAAAAAAATGCCAATTTTATAGAACCAGAGAGTAGAATGGTGTTTGCCAGGGGCTGAGGAGAGGATATGGCGAAATGTAGGTCAAAATATACAAACTTTCAGTTAGAATAAATTCTCAGGATGTAATGTACAGCATAAGTTAGTAATATGGTATTGTACAGTTCAAAATTACTTAGACCACAAAAAATTAACTATTTCAGGTTATGAATGTTTTAATTACCTTGATTTTGGTAATCATTCCACAATGTATATATTAAATTATTATTTGCATACTTTAAATATATACAATTATATTTGACAGTCATTCCTCAATAAAGTAAGGGGGCAGATATTGTATCCCATAATGAAATATGTTACAATTACAATTATTGGTACCTTAGTTCCTAATGGTAAACTGTGAAAGAACTTGGTGAAGGAAATCTGCTTCAAAACCTGGTAGTATATCCACAAAATGGCCAAATCCCTAATTAGTGAAATTGGATGGATTTTTTACCACCTGTGGTGAACTCCTATGATTCAGGCTAGGTCCTTCAAAAGCCCTAGACTATCTTATTTACAAATCATCACAGTGTGGATAGCATTAACATGATTTAATAAGCCATTGTATAGAGACACCAATTCTGACCAAAGATATTAGAACATCATATTAAGAAAAACTATGTACACAGAAAGATGCTGAAAACAGTAAGTGTAGTAATCTCCAGTAATTATATATTTTCCAAACTGGTGACACATATTTGGAGGGTAGATATGAGAGAAGAGGAGAATCTAGTCACTTGTTTGTCTGTTCATTCTGAACTTTTTTTTTTTAATTTTTTTTTTCAACGTTTATTTATTTTTTGGGACAGAGAGAGACAGAGCATGAACGGGGGAGGGGCAGAGAGAGAGGGAGACACAGAATCTGAAACAGGCTCCAGGCTCTGAGCCATCAGCCCAGAGCCTGATGAGGGGCTCGAACTCACGGACCGCGAGATCGTGACCTGGCTGAAGTCGGACGCTTAACCGACTGCGCCACCCAGGCGCCCCATTCTGAACTTTTTGATATTTAAAACATCAGGCTTAATGGGTTTGAAATTGTATATTCTTTAAATAAAGACCAGTGACACAAGCAATTGGTAGAGACTGCAGATGAGTAAAAAAAAACTAATTATTAAGTTTAATACAATATGCATTTCCTTTGTATAAGGCACTGTGCCCAGTGCTGTGGATGTATAAAAATGAAATAAATATGGTTGATGCTTTAAACCAACTAGCATAAAGGATGTTATAGTCATTCAAAGGGGACTTTGAGGCAATGGACTTTATATAAGTGATTATATTAAAGAATAGGCAAGTATGATTATCAAGAACAGGGTTTTTATCTGACAGCCAGATGTAGAAATTGAATGCCAATCTTGAATGCTGCAGTCTCAGGTAAATAATTGAAACTCTCTAAGCCTGTTTTCTCATCTATAAAATCAAGATAGTATCAAACTCATAGGGATTTTGTTGGCATGAATAAAATAATCATACAACTATTTATTATCCACACACTCAGAGTAATTAATAAAGTACAAAGCATATTATAAATGTAAGTAGTTTATTCTGAAGGTGTTAATGCATAGTGGTTCTTAACTGTGGACAGTTGATCAGTCTTTCAAGTGTAAGAACCTTAAGCAACACAATGCCATATCATTTTTTTTTAACTGCTTTATTGGGATATAACTGAAACATATAAACTGCACATTATTAAAGTGTACGGTTTTATGTTTTCACATAATTCTATACTTCTGGAATTATAATTTCAATCAGTATATAAATATATTAAACATCCCCTAAACTTCCTTATATAATCCTTCTCTCTACCCCCCCCCCCCCAATTGATCCTCAAGTTCTCAGGAAACCATCAATTTGCTTTCTGTCACTAAAGGCTAGTTTGCATTTTATGGGATTTTTATATAAGTGAAATATTTTATTTTATTTTTTTTAACTTTTTTTTTTTAATTTATTTTTGAGACAGGGAGAGACAGAGCATGAACAGGGGAGGGTCAGAGAAAGGGAGACACAGAATCTGAAACAGGCTCCAGGCTCTGAGCTGTCAGCACAGAGCACGACGCGGGGCTCAAACTCACGACTGTGAGATCATGACCTGAGCCGAAGTCGGCCGCTTAACCGACTGAGCCACCCAGGCGCCCCTAAGTGAAATATTTTAACATTTATTATTTTTGTCTAGTCTCTTTCACTCAACATAATTATTTTGACATCCATCCATCCATCTTAAGTGCAAAAACAGTTCTATTTTTTTTAATGTAGAGTACTAATCCTTTGCAGATATACCACAATTTTATTTTGCCAATTTTGTTGATGACTTGTTTGATGTCATATCATTGAATTTGTGTGTGGGGGATAAAATTTAAATCCATTAAATCAAATGTAATTAAATGTTGAAGATGATATATTTATTATCCATATGCTATTATATTCTGATTCAAAACTCAGGTTGAGAAGATACATCATATTTACCAAGCCACCTCAAACACTCCAATAAGTTCAACACCCCCCCCCCCCCCCCCCCCCGCCACACACACACACACACACACACTTGGACACACACCTGGGAACACTTTTCTGATTATTTTAGTAAAACTTTGGTCATTCTAATTTATGTCTACAAATCCTTTGTATGTCCACAAATCATGTCAGATTGGGTCTTAAAGAAACATCAATTTATTATGCTTATTTACTGAGAAGTCTAATACAACAAAAGGAATTGGTATATACAATGCCAATCACCTAATTAGTAGAGCCTCTACAATATTTTAGACCTCCTGACTCTGAAATAATTACTTTTTTTCTATACAATATTATTTTTAAATTTTCATATTAAATTTTATTTGCCAAGATATTTAATTATTTAATTCTTTAGTTTATTTCTTCGTCTCCTGATACAGATTTTTGTTTTGAGGAACAACTGGAAAAGATTACATATTATTTCATGATACTCTGATATTTTTCAAATGATACCTGATTGACTGTGTCCTGTAGATCTTCATAGCCTTTATTTATTCAAAGAATGAGTTTCTGTAAATTAGGTAGAGGTGGGTTTTTTTAATTTTTTTAATCTCTCTTCATTTTTGAATTATATTTCATTCCACTTTTGGTTATAATGTTAAAGGTTTTCTGTCATTAAAACTTGGAGAAAGACAAAAGAGAAAAAAGTTTTCTCTCCAAAAGTCAGATGAGATTACCTTATATCTGTCAAGTCACATGTTTTTTACTTCCATTCTCAGAATCAAATAATCCTGTCTAGAATAGTTTACGTGTGGTCCTGCCAAGGTAGTGAGGTAGAGGGAACAGATGACCTCTCCATATCATTTCTCCTTTTTTGATTCCTTAGTGAAAAGACTGGTGGAGTACTAAACCACTCTTCCACTTTATCATTGCAAACGATTCTATGAATCATCATAAAACAGTGGCCTTTCCATTACCTAGCATCATAAAAGTAGAGTTCTCAGAATTTATGTATGCCGAACATTGTGTCTTAGCTACCTTATATGAGGCCTGATCTTCAATCTGTACATTCATTACCTTCATTGCAATTGATTTTGCCTCATTTTAAAACTGGATCTATGTCTATATACTGGACTCTTTTTTTTCAACTTCTTGTAAATTTTTATTACACATATATGTCTATAGGAATTCATGTCATCTAGGTAATTTCCATTCTCACGAACATGCTTTTCAAAATGTTTACATATTTTTACATACTGGCTACCATCTGTTATTCCCTCTCAATCTCAGAAACATTATCCTGTTACTGACAATAGCTTTTTGTATATTTTTGTATCTGATTTCTTAGGAGTTATTTTACATTAGTTTTTAATAACTCTAAAACAATTGATATGTATTTGGTTAAAAGAAGACTAAGATTGGAGACTTTATTTTTGCAAAAGCTATATTTTAGAAAATCTTTAAAACCTGTGCTTCACTTCAGTATCTTTATGATCATTATTTGTTGTGCTAAGCTGCCCTGTAAAATTAGGAAAGGAGTATTGAATTGTTCTTCAGTTTGCATTTCTCCTCATTAGAAACAAATCCTTCCTTAGAATATGTGTCCAAATTATTAGTTCAAGAAATTAGACATAACAACGTACATAAGTCTTTTTCAAATTAAAATAAGAACATTTGTATAGATCTGTTTAATATTTAATTATGCTCTGAGGATAGTCCCTTATTTTCTATTCCTTATTAAATAGGGACAAAAATTCAAAATGAAAAAATTAATTAACAAGCTAAAATGCCTAAAAGTTTACTTAAAATCCAGTTAGAAATATAATCAAAGTTGTTTTAAAGCATAAGTAAGAATCCTTTTCTTCAGGCTACTGGACTGAGATCTTTGTAGACACAGGAAGATAGGAAAGAATCAATACTTTGAAGAGTCAAGTATAAAATTTTGGAAAACTGAGACTAGCTCTTGAGTCTTAGAATTTTAAAAGGTGGAAGGTGAAGATGTCTCTTGATTAGTTTTATTAGTTTGAAGCAATTACTGCCTATTAAATGTTCAAATCCTCATTTAAGTGAGTCAATGAGATCCCAGAGGGAAAATAAGTACTTAATGAAATGATGAACATACACAACTGTTTCCATTTAAAAGCATTAAAAACGAACCATGTTCAGCCATGCTTATGAGTCATCAATGAATTAAATGATATAATTGGTTGATTTCTCATATAAATCCTCATGGAGAGTGAGAGATAAGAGAGCAAGCAAAAGACTGATATTTGTAGGAGATACTGCAGTTGCGATGCTGAAGCTAAGGGTAGTTTATTCCTCCTCAAATCATATAAAATTAAAAGATATGGGTATTAATAGTAGTGTAGATCAACATTTGTGAAGGTATTTCATACCAATAATAAAGCTAAGCACATAAATATACAAAAAATGCAAAAAAGGTAACTGTAACCCAGGAAATGCCTGTCATGAAAACATAATGCGTTGTGGCTTGACATATACACAAATGGTTTAAAGCCTGTTGTATAACCAGCTAATTACTCTACTTTCCACATTGGGGTAAGGAAACTGAAGGGACCCCTTGGAGGACTGCTTTTTTGCTTCCTCTCTTCTTGCTAGGATCTGCACCCCTGCATTATATGATGGATAATGTATGTCCTCCTTATAAAACTCAAGGAGTTAATGGTTCCTTTGGAGCCTTCCATCACAATAAATAACATCTAAGAAGTAACTGGGTGGGGTCATCATGTAAGTTTTCCAGAACACCAATTCACCAAGACCCCTGGCTCCAAGGCCTAAATGTGTTATGGATGACACCTAACATTTATCTTTGTTTTAACTAGTTCATGGATGCCTGAGAAGACATATACACTGGACCACAATCTTAAATAAAAACTCCACACCCCAAGTAGAGACAAGACTCACTCTCCTTTCCTTTCCAAATCTCCAGACTGTTGGTCTGTATTTGTATTCTGTCTCTGTCTTCAAAAAATTCTGTTCTCACTTCCTCTTGGTTCATGTTAGATTCATATCCTGTGTAAAGCCATGTACTCCTGGGTGGTCCTGTGGGGACTTCTTTGGGTCCTCAGACTCAGCCAACCTGCATCATTACTTCCTTATAAACTCTGTTTTGATCTGACCATAATCTCTTATATTCATATAACATTTTAAGTTTTGCGAAGTGTTTCCCCTTTTACTCTTTCATTATAATAGTCACAAAATAAGTTATGGAAAATCTTACTGTAATTGTACACGTAAGCACACAGATAACCCAGGTTGATCATTTCCCCAATGTTTTATAGTTAATTAATGATAAAAGCTAAGTAAAAATCAAGACTACTAGAGTTTTAGAGGAATATTTATTTTCTCTTTCCTATTTCCTCTTGAATTACTGTGCAAAAATGTTTGTCCATCACTAACTCTGCTTCTGTGCCTCTCAACTTGCAATGTTTATTAGTGTGCAATGTTTATTTGCAAATAAGTTTATTTTTGCAGTGGCACAGAAATCCCTAGTGTTGTTGCAACTTTCTACTATATATTGTTTTGCCTTTACTTTATAATTTTCTTTTTACTTGTCTTTATTATAGTGGTTGTACTTCATCTTTCTCTAAAGAGAAAATAGAAAAACCAATTATAAAAAACAAAAATAATATCTAATGTTTGATATAGTTCTTTTAAATTGAAATTAGCTATGCAAAGCAGCATATTTAGATTGGTTTAAATTGAGACAACAGTGCCATTAGATGGCACTCTGGGTAAAGTTGACTATGTTTTTTCCTATATTGGAACCCTGGAATTCAAGAGCTTAAGTAAAGTAAATGGAATACAAGATTAGTGAATAGTTGTAAGTCAATCAAACTTATTACAGTAAAAAATTCCCTTCTTTCATTCTCTAAATAATCTAAGATTGCCCTTTGAATCATTACTCACCATTACTTACCAAAAACAATTAAGGCATTACTCATTTGCTGTTCCACATTAGAATACTTATGTATAATTACATTTAAAAAATTATAATCATTTTGTTCATATCATTCCTAATATAATGTAATAAGGTCTAGAATCAGTTGTTTTTATAAACCTATATGCATTTTAAGGCAATTTCTATGTGTAAATATGAATTTTACAAACATCAAAAATATTGTTTATATTTCTAAATATTCTTTGGTAAAATAAGTACTCTGGATGTATATTTGATACGCAAATATTTTGTCCTTTCTAATCTAGTTAAATACGTTTTATTAGAAGTTATTCCAGTTATTTATTCTTTCTCATCCATCACTAAAATGGTAAGTGTTTACTTAGTAGGGAAAGCTAGGAAGTAGAAGTTATGGCAACAGCCCTGGAGAAATGTAAAAACAAATTAATAAAAGAAGGTGTCTATGCAAAAAAGGTAATAATATAAACAAATACACATAATTTTTCCTCTCAGGAAATTTTATAGACCCAATGATACTTACTGTTTATTGCACACTCATTATTGACTGGAGTTGTATTGGGTTTTACATACGAACACATGTTTAATTATCATGTTAACCCAATTAAGTACACGCCAATTTAAAAAACTATTTAGCAAAGAGGCAACCAAATTGACTCTTTTGAAGTTGCACACATACTTCCTCTCTTTGTTTCTTGCTCTGACTGCAGGATTTTAATTTTATACTAAATGAGTAGATTTTCCAAAGAGAATGGACTTAAAAGATATTTAGAGCAAGCTGGAAGAGAAGTATGAAAAATAGGAATTAGACTGAGCTTCCACAGCTAAATTTTATTTGTTGCCTTATTCTCCTTGGCACCCCATTTCCTTCTATTTTACATTTTGACAGATAATAATAATGCAAACATTTTTTTCTTTGGTATTTTAACATTCTGGAGGAAGTGACTGAGAATATTGTTCATTGTGTTAGAAAAAAAAGAAAAACAACACAAAGCAGTTTCCTTTCTCATGAGGAACTGTTGTTATTTCTATACAGAGCTGATCTAAATCAGATCCAATTATTTTTGATACACAGCTTTTAATGTCATTAATGTAAGCTTTGTTAGGAAAAATAATTCACATGTCTTAGACCTTTCCACAAATTTAGGAAGTGGGCCATATCTCTGTTTCTCAGGTAATTTCATCTTTATTGTTTGCTTTTTTTTTTCATTTTCATTTTGATTTACATTGTGCAAACACATAAAGTAGGAAGTTTATATTATAGCATAGAATAATAGTAAAATGAATACCTTTATACCTTTCTATGTGCTCACTAGACAAGTTAGAAACAGAGTGTTACCAGCATGAAAACCCCCCTTAGGAATCGTGTATTGTTCACATTTCACTCCATCACTCACATCTGAATTTTGTATTATGCGTTCCCAAATATTTGTTTAAATTTATCTATTTTATAAATTTTCTTAACTGGATTAAATTATATGCATTCTTCTGTTTCTTCCTTCAGTCTCTCTGCATTATATTTTTGAAATTCACTCAGGTAAATGCTCTTATGTTGATGAGTCAGATCATTCATTATTAGTGCTATAAATTCTCTTATATTTCCTTATTATGAGGTTGGCATAATTTATTTATTAGTTCTATTGCTGATGGACATTTGGGATGTTTCCACCTTTTCGCTATTAAGAAAATACTGGTCTCAATGTTGTTACACCTGACACTTGGTCTCATGGGCATATATATACCTTGCTTTGGAGTTGTTTGGCATAGAAAATAAACATTCAATGTCATTATATAAAATATTAAATTGTTTTGAAAGTTGTTATTTCAATGTGTACAATTATTGGTGAGAATTTGTATAATGTAACAATTACTGATGAGAATGTGGTATGACAGCAATATTATTGAATTACTATTGTACCACATTCTCGCCAATAATTATTATTAGGCTATGCAATATTTAAAATATAATCATTGTGAAGGGATATTTAATAATGTTTTAATGCTTTTAAATAAAATTTCCCTGATCATTACTGAGGTTGGCCATATTTTAAAAAAAATTTTAATGCTTATTTTATTTTTGAGAGACAGAGGGACAGAGTATGAGCGGGGGAGGGGCAGAGAGAGAGGAGAGACACAGAATCTGAAGCAGGCTCCAGGCTCTGAGCTGTCAGTACAGAGCCCAACATGGGGGCTCAAATCAACGAGCCATGAGATCATGACATGAGCCAAAATCAGACACTTAACTGACTGAGCCACCCAGGTGCCTCAAGTTTGACCATATTTTATGTTAATTATTTTTCTCCTTCTGTCAAACTTTCATGCATGTTTTTGTTCATTTTCTATAAATTGTTTTACTTGTTTATATTTATTTGGAAGGAATACTTTATTCAAAATACTAATCCAGGTTATCTTCATTATTTGTAGATTTTTATGTTTTTCAACTTCCTTAGTCGCTAAAATTAATTCATAACCCTAAAATCAATACTACTGTTGCTTTCATGGTCATCTGAAGATAGGCATGGACCAGCAAAATAATATCCGTTGCCCGATGCACACCATGGTCCCAGCTGAGACAGAACAAGGTTTCTCCAGCCTCTTGTTTCTACTCTGTATTTTTTGCAATTTTAATCTTTTTTTATGTTTTTTGTTGATGTTTCAAAATGCCCTCCAACACAGTGCTAAAGTGTTGTCGATGTGCAAGTGTTTCTAAGTGCAAGAGATCTATGATGTACTTTACAAAGAAATTAAGTATATTAGATAAATTTGGGTCAACCATGAGTTATAATGCTATTGACCATGAGTGAATGGTAATCAAAAATATATATTACATAAGGTGACACTAAACAGAAACACACATAAGGCAAGGGTACATATTGATTGGTTGATGAAAATGTGGTGACTAGAAGCTCACAGGCATCTAACCGCATACTGTCCATAGAAGCAAAACCTCAGTACTTATTTGCTAATTCTGTGTTGGAAAGATTTTATAGAAAACAACTAGAACAAATAATGAGAATCAAGTGTACTTTGTTGCCTATATTTATTGCAAATATATTTCTCTGTGCTTTTTCTCTTAACTGATGTTATGAGATTATTTGAAAGGGAAAATTTCTTAATTTTAATTTTATTGAATTTAGTTATGTTGCTCTGTATGGCTTAAGTAATCTTTCCCTTCATCTGGTTCCCCATCCCCCCAAAAAACCCAAAAGAACAAAAGAAATGAACAAAAAAAATTTTTAAAAACCCACAAAACTCTGTACTCCTTTATAGCATTTGTTAGTCTTCCAATTGAATATTTTTATCTGTTTGAAGTTTATATTTGTTTATAGTGTAATATAAGAATGTCTTTGAATAGCCAAACTTTGCTGCAAAATGTATTGATTAGCATTATTTTTGCTCTAATATTCAAGACCCATTCTGTCATACAGCAATTTTTTATATATACAACAAATTGTTTCTATGCTCTGTATTTTTTGGTCTATTTTCCTGCCATTATGCTGTTATCATTCTGTCTTAATTATTTAAGTTCTATATTGTGTTTTGATTATTGACAGGAAAAAAAAGTTTAATATTTTACTTCTTCAATGGTGTCTTAGATTTTCTTGGCCCTTGTTCTTCCATTACATTTTGGAATGATCCTAAGAACTCTCTCTCTCTATTTCTCTCCCATACACTCATGTACATGCATGTGCACATACACACACACACACACACACACACACACACACACAATATATCTGTTTGGACTCTTTGGAATTGCATTTAATCTATAGATTAATTTGTGAAGATTTGGCATCTACATGATAGTCTTCTAGTCCATGATAAAACACATTTCTTCATTTGTGTAAGTCCCTGTAGATTTTCAAGATATTTTTGTAATTTCCTCTTTAATGGCATC
The DNA here is from genome assembly GCF_022837055.1 of Prionailurus viverrinus. NCBI lineage: Eukaryota > Metazoa > Chordata > Mammalia > Carnivora > Felidae > Prionailurus > Prionailurus viverrinus. The sequence continues at coordinate 59,042,925 of NC_062578.1, read as the reverse complement.
ATTTTTTTACATGTATTTATTCCAAGGTATTTTACACCTTATTTACCGTTTTAACTTTCTTTTAATCTTTGATCACATTGCTCACTGATAATTGGAGATATTTACAAGTGTTCCTGACATGTATAAAATAATTTTGCAAGCAGAAAATACTCGTATTGTATTTTCATTACAGATTTGTGGATTACTTTTATTGTTTTCTACTCAAGCAATCATGTCCTATAAAACATAATTATGTTTTTGTTTCTTCTTTCTTATAACTTGATATTACTTTTGCCTGGAAAAGAATTGGTGTTAGCAGCACCTTTCTCTCTCTCCATCCTATAGGAACAAATTTCAAAATATATCCTTGAAAAATAATTTTTTTCTAGCTTTGTTTTGTGTGGATGTTCTTTATTATCTCAATAAATTGTCCTGTATTTCTACCATGCTTTTTAAAACCTATAACTGCATGCTAAATTTTAGTTAGCATTTTTTTTGTGTGCACTTATTAAGACCATATTGTTTTCTGGAATACCTGGGTGGTTCAGTTGGTTGAGCAGCTGACTTTGGCTTGGGCCATGATCCCCTGTTCCATGGGTTCAAGCCCTGCATCGGGCTCTCTCCTGTCAAGGAAGAGCCTGTTTCATATCCTCTGTTCCCCTCTCTGTCTGCGCCTCTCCCACTCATATTCTCTCACTCTCAATCAAAAATAATAAATATTTAAGAAAAAAAGATTATATTGTTTTCTTTCTTATTTTGTCAATGTCAAACTCTAGATAGTAAATTTCCAGTATTAAACCAACTTTGCGTTCTTGATGTAAATAGAACTTGGTAGTAATGATATATCATAGTTACACACTGCTGAACTCAATTTACTAATATTTTATTTACACTTTTTCATCCACTTAATTAATGAGGTAGTAATGTCTTTATCTGCATTTAGTACAGTACTTATCCTAGCCTTTATCCTGTGGAAATGTTCAATATTGGAATGTCTTGTTTCTTGAAAATGTGTTCTTTTTAGATGGGACAAGATAGTAAGGAATTTCCCCATTCTGCTTTTTTTTTTAAACAGATTTATAAACACTAGTAAAATGTCTCTCTATATTCAGTATTCTGGGGATTTGGTTTATATTTGAGATAGATTGTTCTTATGCTCCCTCTGGATACATAATATTGAATATGTTGATAGAGTGTATTAAGAAAGAAGTGCAAATTGTAAAAGAATCTTCTTCCTTTTTCTTTCAGGGGTGGGCAATAATGAATGGATGTGAGCAAAATCTGACAATTTTTATATAAGCATCCATGGGGACCTCCTTATATAGCAAAAACCCACAGGATGAGGGGAACCACAAAATCTTATTACATAATTCAGAATTTTTGACAGAAAATTATGTTTAATTTTATCTATCATATGCTATATTTGCATTTGTCATCATAAACTCATTGGTGATATCTGGTGTACTTTAATAACAGAGCGATGCTACAAAATACAAATAGATGTGTCTGTGTGATGTTCTTTGTCTGGAATGCACTCATGAATTTCATTCACTTATTCTAACATTCAAATATTTGTGCACTTCATGAAATCTCTTTCCTGTACCTTCTCCCTACAGACTGTTACTACCCTTTTCAAAAAAAAAAAAACATTCTAATGGTACTACTTCCTGAAAGGAGCATGAGCGGTCCCTTCACCACACAAAGATGTATTTGTTAGTTTGCTTGGAGTGTCATAACTGCTTAAACAACAGAAATGCATTTTCTGATAGTTCTGGAACCTAGAAGTTCAAGACCAAACACTGGCAGGTTTGGTTTCTCCCAAGGCCTCTCTCCTGGGCCCGCAGATGGCTGGCCTATGACTGTGTTCTCACGTGGCCTTTTCTTTGTGTGCACACATCCCGCATGCCTCTCTCCCCATGTACTTCTCTCCTCTAGTTATAAGGATATTAGTCATATTGGAATAGGACCCACAAGAAGGGCTTCATTTTAGCTTTATCACCGTTTAATGGCCCTATTTCCAAACACTGTCATATTCTAAGATGCCCAGATTAGGGTTTCAAAGTAAAAGTTTGGGGGGAAATGTAATTCAATCCACGGCAGGTGCTCTTAAGTCCCTCAGATACAATAAAGATCTTTTCAGCTGTGTTGTGTTGAATTGTCTGCCTCTCAACAACTTTTTAAACAGATCATGAACAAAGGCTGCCTTTTAATACATATAACACCAAAGTAATAGAACAATTTTAATTAACATGTGTTTACAGAGTCAGTGTGATATTAAGCCATATGAAAACTTAGGTTGAAATTAAAAATCAATAACACTGGTCATGTCTTTATCTAAAGTTTTGATATATTGCTCAACATACATTTTTTGTACTAACTTTGTTTTTAAAATATTGCATTAAAGTGGTATTTATCTGAATTGACTTTTTATAGTGTCCCTTTAAATTTTGCATTTGAGATAAATGCCTTACTCCCCTCATCCTACTCTTTTCCCCTGCCATTCTACTCTTGACCCTGTTTGAAATGATGATGTTCACAAGGCAAAATTCTTGGGCTTTATGTAATAAGTTTCTGTAAAACATAATGTGACTATCTTTAGAAAATTCTGTATCAGGAATAATTTGCCTTTTGAATAGCAGTATGGAGTTGGGAAAATCGCACTATTTTAGAAGTTAGAAAGCTGGATTCTGTTTTTTTCTGCCAATTATTTGCTGACTCTGGAGTCCAACCTTGCTGTTGGTGATGGCTGAACACAGAGTGATGCATGCAAATTCAATATATAACAGTGCATGAACATTCAGCTGATTAACTTCATAAATGCACAAACTTGTGTTCTACCTTAAGAGACTTTGCTTCATTATATCTAGGATGTACAGGACTTTGCATTGTTTATATATCCCACTACCTTCAAACTAAGTCTAATATAGATGATCCTGGACGATGTGGCTTTGTGGGGCTTACTCATTGAAATTATCATGGTCTGGTCATACAAATATAATCTGAGTTTGATTACAGTCCCCGATGAGACTAAATAGTCAAACTACACTTAAGTCCTAGAGAGACTGTTTTTCTGAACGAGTTTTAAAAACACTAAACATAGAAATCATGGTACAAATTGATTCAGAGATGCTGTGATAACATAGAAAAACATTCAGTAAAGCTGCAACTGTAATATTTTTACTGTGCACTAATAATAATAATAACCTCCACTGCTTCTTGGTTTCCTGTTCAAGTCATACCTTAAACACTTTACATTTGTTATTTTATGTAATTTTCACTAAATCCTACAAGTAGCATACCACTTTTGTTTTTCAAATGAAGAATATGAGGTATATCTAAGTTAAATCATTCTTCCAGGTACAACTGGAAATTAGATACCTTCATTTCCAGTACTGAATTCAGAATCTGCCACAGTTAATGCTCCATAATTGTTGAAAGAATGAGAATATCAGACTAGAGCAGCATGGAATTGATTCAGACCCAGAACCCCATAAATGCTTCTGACCAAAGCTGAGGATGGGCTTAAAGGGACAGCTAAGGCCCAGCCTGCAGGCCAGGGGCCCAAGCTCTCATTTGGAAGGCAGAAAGGATGCAATGGATCAGATCTTTGGAAGGGAGAAATAAAGCAAAATGGGAAGAGCCTAACAAGAGTCAGGACAATAGGCTAACCTGTGAGAATAAACAGTCATGTGGAGTCTAAAAAGGCTTAACCACTTCTCTCATTAAAGTCTGAATTCTTTTTAAAAATTTTTTTACATTTATCTATTTTTGAGAAACAGAGTGAGACAAAGTGTGAGCGGGGGAGGGGCAGAGAGAGAGAGAGAGACACAGAATCTAAAGCAGGCTCAGGCTCTGAGCAAGCGGTCAGCACAGAGCCTGATGCGGGGCTCAAACCCACAAACTGTGAGATCATTCATTAAAGTCTGAATTCTAACACAGATACCATGAATTTGAAGAAAAAGACTGTGGGTGGAAAACTTGAGTATCAAGAAAGATAAGCTGTGTGTATCCATGTATGATCACATATTAACAGCTCCCTTAGTATTTGATATTTATATAAGCCTCTGAAGCATTATGTTTTTACTTTTATAATGATTTGTGCATACTTAAATGTCCACTATTTCCAGAGAATACAGCTTATTTTTATCATTTTAATGCCTTTGTTTTCTCACCGTTTTCTAGAGCAAACCTATGCCCTTACCAATTGAGTGTATGTATCTCCATTCTTCTAATGATTTTTTTAAAAATGATTGAATGTGCATTTATACCATTTTAGGAGACATAAACACATTTACTATTATATAAAATGTACTCTTCTGACTACTTCTTAAATATTTGAGAGCTCAGAGTGTGCCTATTAATTAATAAAATACATTTTTAAAAACTCTTTTCTACCTGTTCACTCTCCTCACTCGTTTACCTTTTTTCTCTTTTGGTATTGCTATATTTTGGAATTCAGTGTAGGGATCTTAAGATTCAGTGCTTTTGTGATCACCTGGTAAACTTGTTCAAATGCCAGTTTCTCAGCCCTACCCTACTCCCCCCCTCCCCCTCCCCCCATTAATTATTATAATTAATAATAATAAATTATTATTATTTATGACTGGATTCTATCTCTTTGTCTTAATCTTTCACATCCCATGCCAGCCCAATTATTTCTGAAGCAGATTTTAGAGGATGATATTTTAACCTAGTATATCCTTGTATAGTATCTGTTCTACACAAATATTTTTTTATATTCTCAAAGAATGTAGCTTTATAAGGTATGTGCAAATTGATCCTGTTTAGTCTTACTGACTTAAATATGACTACGTAGTTTAGTAGAATGTGAAAACAAAGTCCTTGAGGTCTGATGGTATTTAGAACATTAAAGCGATTTGGATGATGTCTGATTACGCCCATCATATTAATTCCAATAAATAAGACTGTGCCAACTCTACAGTAGGCTCTGAATAATAGCTGCTGAAAGATAGAACCATTGCAAATGCTGACAATTACTCATTTCTTATTTGTGTTTGTCCATGATATTCATCTCTGTCTGATTTACAAGGGTTAAATAAGAATGAATTAGAACAATGGATTTAATACACCCTCACCTCCACCACCCACCCCATTTGTACAACATCATCATTATCACTTTCAAGTAATTATCAGTCTATCAAAACACCAGGATTATACCTATCTCTAAGATATTGTGAAGAATAGATAGAACTGAGTAGCAACACTTGCCAATAGCTTATATTAACTTGCTTGGGTTCCCCAAGACTATGGTAAATAAAAGTTAGAAAAACACATTTTGCCATGAAGTGACATATAATGTATAAGTCATATGTAAAAATATGTAAAATGCCAAATGTAATTGCATACCTTTTCTATCCCTCAATCTCATACTTCTTTTGACTAATTAATTTCTCTCCTTTGGATGTCACTTAAGCATGATTTCTTAAGGAGGGAGTTTCTTGTTGCCACTGACTATGTTACTTCATCCTACACATTTTCACAACTCCCTGTACCTTTGTACCTTAGCACTCTCTTCATTTCGTAGTTAAAAATCTGTTTATAGTCATTTTCTTTTTTTTTAGAACTTTTTTAAACGTTTATTTTTTTTTTTTTTGAGACACAGAAAGAGGCAGAACACAAGGCAGGGAGGGGCAGAGAGAAGGGGAAACACAGAATCCGAAGCAGCTCCAGGATCTGAGCTGTTATCACAGAGCCTATGCAGGGCTCAAATTGTGAACCCTGAGATCATGACCTGAACAGAGGTCGATCGCCCAATCAGCTGAGCCACCCAGGTACCCCTATAGTCATTTCCTTCTCAAGAGTACAGTATAGTAAGGTGAAAAAAAGATTTACCTTACAGTGGAGAAATCTAGCAAACACTACCTCAGTGAAGCGTTTAAGGTTAACATCCACAGTGAAAAGTCATGCTGATAGTGTGTTCTCTCCATGTCATGTGAAAAAATGGTGCTTTAATTCTGTAGTCTTGTTTCCTAAAACCCATAACTCCTGGATAATTATGAAAAAAAAAGCATAAGAGAAATCCCTGCAAAGAGAATCTTATAAAACATCTTACAATTATTACTGAAAATACTCAAGGACATCAAAAACAAGAAAAGTCTGAGAAATTCTCACGGCCAAGAGGACCCGAAAGATGTATGATGAATAAATGTAATGTGGTATCCTGCATGAGATCCCGGATATGTAATAAGACATTAGGTAACATGTAAGAAAATACAAATAAATTATGGACCTTAGTTAACAATGTATCAATATTGGTTCATTAATTGTGACAAATGCACCTGCTCATGTAAGGCATTAATAATGAGAGAAATGGGGTTTGGAATGGATGGAAACTCTTATACTGTGGTTTCATTTTTCCTGTAAATCTAAAACTATTCAAAATAAAAAGTTTCATTACAAAAAAACCTGTTCAGTTATGTGTCTTCCCTGTCAGATTCTGTGATCTCTGAAAGTCAGGCTGTATGTGTGTTAAACATCTCTATATCCTCAGCGCATAGCACACAAGAGGAGCTTGATAAGTAATTGCTAAATGAGTGACTGAATGAATGAGTGAAATAAACATTTAATAACTGGCTGTGAAAGAACCTTAATTCCCTGAAGAAACTCCTATTTATATATGTAAATAGTGTTTCTTCAAACCACCAGTCAGGATGCAAATGAATGCCATCTGCCTCTTGTTCTCCCACGACCTCTTGCTCTTGGGTCCCTGCAGTTATTTTCCCTGATTGACTGCCCTAAATATCTGTTTGCTCCCAAAAGAATCCCTGTGTCCCTGTATAATCAACAGCTTTTGCTTCCAAGCCAAGCACAGTGGATGAATCCATGAAAACCAGGAAGAGCTTAGGGAGCACGTTCCCCCCCCCCCCCCCCCCTTAGGAACAGGCGTTCAAAGAGCCTGGGCTGTTTTCTGATGCTTTTCATGGCAATACATTCCTCTCCCAAGACTCCTTGGCCACGGTCACATCGTTGATATTAGAGTCTCTGAAATATTAATATTAGAAAATCAATTTACTGGATAAGGATCCTTCTTTAAAGAGAAAATACCCGTTTAAGGTTTAAGGTTTAAGGGATTAAATCCCTCTTCTCTTTGATCTGGAATTAATGTCAGGCAGATCATTTTTAATTCCAAATGTGCCTAATGGCAATGGGATTTTTGTTCTGAGAGGAAGATGAGACACATGATTTTGAACACTGGAGCACTTAGGAGTATACAGTAGATTGAGTGTTGTGGTTGGTATGAGGGCACTGCCAGGGTATTGGTTCATGGACAATTTGGCAAACGATATCTCAAGAAGTGAAAGGGATATAAACTGGAAGAGGCAAATCAGTCCAAGACTAGAGTCATGTTAAAATAACAACAACAGTAGTAAAAAAAATCAACAACAAGATAAAGGTTAAAAAAGAGGAGGAATTTTCTAGTGTTGATGCTGTACTACAAGGAGTGGGGGAAGAAGGCACAAACATTGATTTTCTATCTTCTGCTTTCCTTTACAGCATGTCTGTACAGACACCAGAACTGAAATGAAATCTATAATTATAGTAATTCAGTGATATCTTGACCACATTGGCTCTGGGAATTAATTTTGTAAATAACAACACGTATTTACAATGTTACATCTACAGCAAAATATTCCAAATTCTACAAAATTAACTTAGAGAAGAAAATACACTGACAAGTTCAAGATTGGCTATACCTTTTTAAAAGTAAGCTACAAGTAAACCTACAAACAAACAAACAAACAAACAAAAAAAAACCCTCCTTAGTAGGCCAGAACAAAGATCAATTTAAATAATTAGTGCAATGTACTGATTAATGCTTTTGATGCTTTATGAAGGTCAAGTTGTCTAATGATTAAAGTTTTTGTTCATGAATCTGGGGGTCTACAGTTATATTTTTAGCTTTATCTGTTGTTTTGCTTCATTTTTTGACCAAGAAATTAAACTGCGTCATTCTCACTATATCAATTAAAAAATTTAAAAATGTGTATGAGTGGAATCATGTGTGCATTCATCTATTTAAAATATGGTTTGAGGGGCGCCTGGGTGGCGCAGTCGGTTAAGCGTCCGACTTCAGCCAGGTCACGATCTCGCGGTCCGTGAGTTCGAGCCCCTCGTCGGGCTCTGGGCTGATGGCTCAGAGCCTGGAGCCTGTTTCCGATTCTGTGTCTCCCTCTCTCTCTGCCCCTCCCCCGTTCATGCTCTGTCTCTCTCTGTCCCCAAAATAAATAAACGTTGAAAAAAAAATTTAAAAAAAAATATGGTTTGAATAGCAGCTAGAAGTTAAAGGTCCACTACAAGTACGTGTACATTTGTATTTCTAGGTATGCTATTATTGAAGATGATATATAAAAACAGCCCTGATAAGTTGTGTTTATTGGATACCACCATTTAAACCTCACAGTGCCACAATGCACCATTATTAATAATGTGGATGTTTTTTCAGACAACGAAATATCTGCTTTAGAAAACTTAAGTGGGAGAGCTGAGATGTAAACTTAATCAAACTGACTTGAAAGCTTGAGCTTTTATCTTCTTCAAAATTAATGAACACAACTTTCAAAAGGTACCACATATAGTATCATACTGTTTAGCAGACACCTAGTAATTTTCCATCAAAATAGACATCATAATATGTATTCATTTTTAATGTGTATGATAAAACTTTATAATGGAAATGGGTATTTAAATCAGAACTTTTATCTTTTAAAAAAGTAATCAAACAGATCCATCATTGATATATTCTTCCATTTACCAATTTCAAAAGATATATTACTAATTTTCACTGAGGTAACAGAAGTAGACATTCTGTAGTTATGTGAGGTAATTACACTTTATGTGGGGAAAAATGACTAAAGTTCATCTTTCTACTGAACACCAAATTATATAAAGTGTGTTTCTTGTCAGCTAGGATGGTTCTGTCTGTTCCCATTGCTTCCTACCCTGCTAAGAATCCACAGAATCCACAGAAAACAAGTCTGTCATGAGCCAAATGCTCACCACAGGAAGCTCATTCCTGTTGGCACTGAAACAATCTCATATTAGAGGAGGTCAGCTTACCTTCAGATTCATGACATGAAGATAAGATGATATTTACAACATTTAGTGGACTAATCCAATTTAAGGTTAAATAAACATATAATGTGACAACCCTTAACCTGAAAACGAATAATGCTTAGAGTGAGCTATTTAATATTAAAGGGATATTTTTCTTATATGTGAGGAAATATTTAAACACAAATCATCTTATTTGTCCTTTTTTAAATTTTTTTGACAGTCTTTGCATTAAAAATGAGTTGTCTTTTAGATTGTTTTCTAAAGTAGAATTACAGATTCCTGAATGAGAGTTACAAATCAATAGATAATAATTAGTATTATTTTTTACCTTTTCCCTCTTTATCAATAGCATGTGTGAGTATTTACAAATAAAGATATTTTTTTTCCAAATTTTCTGGAACAAATGTTATAATTCATGTAGCTATTTAACAATATAACATTAAACAGTTATGAATTTAAAGGGTTTTTTTTTTACTCTAGAAATTAATCTATAAATGTCCTGGACAAGTGGATTAAAGCCATACATGTAGTGAACCTGGATACTTGTACTGTAGTAGAATCAGTGAGTGTGGTCTTCCTTCAGTGTCCTTCATATTTTTCCAATGCCACTGCCTAATATAATTAGTAGCAACAAATGGTTATAGTCGAGTAAAATATATAATGACAGATCTCGGATCTCAAAAAATCCTTAGCAAATACATTTAGTCCAATTTTTATCCTTTTATAAGACATGATTTTTCACACACATCTTATTGCAACCTGTAGGACTTAGGAACCCAGGTAAGGTTACAGAACTGAGGTCAGTGTGAATTAATGTTAGGCAAAACTCTTCATGACAAACAGATTATCTTAGTTTCTTGATTGAAAATAGGCCTGTTAGAGATTTCTGTGTAAATTATCGCTGCATAGTTTTTTTTCTTAAGAAAAAAACAGCATAGAATGTGGTAGAAGGCAGAAATGATCCTCTGAAAAAAGATCTCATAAAACCTTGGTTGTTTCTGGAAACCATCTAATGAAGCATCACATATTTTCTTTGTCAGAGTGTCCATATCTTTAAATAAGAAAGGTATTCTACCAGAAGCAAGGCCTTTTTGAACGAAGAGATTATTTATGTGGCTGGAAATATAAAAGATAAGATAAAGACAGGGGGGACTAAAGTTTCAGACAGAAACTCTGCCAGTTGAGAGAATCATATAACTTCTAAGAAACCTAGTCCCAGACATGAGGAGAATCGGTGAGGAAGAGAAGCTTCCTAAAAGTGTTGGCATCATGTCTGATTAGAGAATATGTGATGTATAAAATATATACACAGAAATTAGGGAAAATTGATAAGACTTCTAAGAAATTCTATTAAAGAGAATTTCACCAAGAAAAGAAAGTGCATGCCCATGTCAGATAGACCAGAGTATCTTCTGGTCAACAAGTTGCCTCAACACAAACATCATTAAAAATAACTCTACCCATTTTTACACAATCTCTTCCCTTGGTAAACAAATTTATTGAACAATTCAAACAGTGATTATTTTGGAATTTATTGGACTTTATAATAAATATCCTTAAATTATTTATTATCATAATTCTAAGAGTATGACTATGGATTTTAAGATCATAAATGGGATTTAAATGCAGGTTTCCTACTTACTGACTGTGAACTTTAGACAAATTGCATAATCTTGCTAAGCTTCGGTTCAATACATTTTTTACTCCACAAGTACCAACAAATAGTTCCTAATAGTTGTTCCAAATGACTTTCCCACAAGCAGCACATGACCATTTCCTTTGCTCTGGATTTTCACCAACAATTATGTTTTCTGGTTTTGAAATTTATTCCTAATCTGATGACTGTGAAATGATTGTGCACTGTAGTATGAGTGTGTTTTTATATCTTACTGGCCCATTGGATTTTCTTTCATATCTTTTTCTCGGTTATATACTAGGCTATTTATCGTTTTGTATTAATTTTGAGCATTTTATATGGTCTGGAGAGTAACTCAGAAATTAGATGGATTGAATGGTTCCTTCTAATTGATGCCTTTTTTAAATCTTTATTTATTTTTGAGAGAGAGACAGAGACAGGGTATGAGTGGGGGAGGTGCAGGGAGAGAGGGAGACACAGAATCTGAAGCAGGCTCCAGGCTCTGAGATGTCAGCACAGACCCCAACGTGGGGCTTGAACTCACAGACTGAGAGATCATGACCTGAGCTGAAATCAGACACTTAACCAACTGAGCCACCCAGGAGCCCCTCACCTAACTGATGATTTTTTAAATTGTCATGTTAAAAAGTAAATCTTGATTGTAATGTAGCAAAATGCACCAGTATTTTATTAATAATTTTTTGGCTGTATTTTATTTAAAAAAAAAACTGCCCCGGAAAAGATGGTCATAATACTGTTTTATCTGATATTTTACGATTCACATTTAGGTTTTTAGCAATGTAGACTTGATTTTCATGTACCTTAAATTAAGGGTTTTTTTCTTCTTTTTCTATTTTTGGCACTGTTTTCTCCAAGACACATTTCTTCCCTTTCCTTGTTCCCCTTTCTATTTGAAAGGAGAGCTGACCTGTGAGTATTAACGACAGCTGATTTCTGGTTCGAGAGGAAACTGGGAGGGAGGGCATCATATATTCCCTTCTGCTGCTGCTGCTTAGAAGATGCCTCTGGCTGTATCTCTTTTATGGGACCAGTTCCTGTCAGGTCCAGAAAGTTTCACTTCTGCAAGTTGTTACCAGACCCTCTGCTCAGTTCATCCAATTTCCTCCATTTGACTCTCAGGTCTAGGGAGGATCACAGCTCCCTGCTTTTTAAAATTTTTAAATAGGGGCAACTGGGTGGCTCAGTCAGTTGAGCATCTGACTTAAGCTTAGGTAATGATCTCACAGTTTCTGAGTTTGGGCCCCGCATCGGGCTCTGTTCTGGAGCTCAGAGCCTGGAGCCTGCTTCAGATTATGTGTCTCCCTACTTCTGCCTCTCATCTGCTCATGCTCTCTCGCTATCTCTCTCAAAGAATGAATAAACATTAAAAAAATTAAAAATGTTTAGATTGCCTGAGTGTTTTCTGATTAGTTTCTTTGCCTTTTCCGTCATGTATAACTGATTCCATGTAATTAACTTTTTAAGAAAAAAATCCTGAAAAAGCATTGTGGTTTAATGATTTTTTCCCCATATTTGCTGAAGTGAACAAATATTTTTTTCTTTGCCTCTTAACATTATTTGTCACCAATAGATTTTATGAATGCAGAATCATTCTTATACTGTAGTATTCTTATAGTTAGTTATATCTTACTGGATATAACTATAAACTCCATTTCAAATACATGAAAATATCTTTCCTTTTTTCTATCATTTTATAATAGTTTATTTTTCACATACTAGATTCACAGTTATTCACTCTAGAATGTTTATATATTCTCTTTTTTGTTTATTCTTAAACTAGAATGTGATATGTTCTATGAGGACAGGGATTTCTGTCTCCTGTTCAGAACTCTCTCCAGGGCATGAATACTCGTATCGGGCAAACAGTGGGAACTTGATAAATATTTGATTAGGTAATGAAACCTATTGCTGTTAATACATCTGGTGCGGTCTACTCGGACTTCTTTTGCAAAGAATCTATTTTCTCTCAAGCAGTTTTTTTAAAAAAAGATTTTCTTCTTTTATATGTGTTTTTCTTCAGTGTTTCTTTGCGTGTTGGTGTGAATTTATATTTAGATTTATCTTGCAGTTGAAATTAGTTTCTTGTCTGTTTTCTTAATTCTGCTAAACTCTTGATAATTATCTCTTTAATCGTGGTAACTTTGACATTTCTTACATTCTCTGTAACACTTATTTGAAGAATATAGGTACATACCAGTCTCTCTGTTGCTCTTACCTTTTCTTTAATTCTTTAATTACTAAATATTCTATTTAAATTCACTAATCACCTTTTCACAGGCAACCAGAATAAAAATGACTTTCTACTAGCATATTGCTTTCATTGTTTATATTTTTCATTCCTGTTTTTTTCATATCTACCTTTATTAGTTTCACCATTAATGTTTTTAATGTTTATTTCTAAGGGAGGGAGAGAGAGAGAGAGAGAGAGAGAGAGAGAGAGAGAGAGAGAGAGAGAGAGAGGAGCAGAGATGGAGACACAGAATCCAAAGTAGGCTCCAGGCCCAGAGTGGTCAGCACAGAGTCCGAGGTGGGGCTTGAACTCACAAACAGTGAGATCATGACCTGAGCTGAAGTCATACGCTTAACTGAGCCACCCAGATGCCTCTCATCATTAATTTTGTAGGTTTTTATTTAAATCCAGGTAGTTAACATACCATGTAATATTAGTTTCAGGTGTATTTGATATTTCCATACAACACCTTCCTTCACCACTTATTTTTAATGGCTTCCTTTATCAATTTCAGCTTTGAGATATGCATATTTTAAATCTCTGTCAGATAGCTTCCTACACATTACATTCATGTGAAATGAATTCACGTCCCAAGTATTGATTTTTGTAGACTATATTTACAGTACTTTAGTCCTTCATGTGTTTTGTAATTCTTGTTTACAGACTGATTTTGAAGTGATTTTTGTATCGTTTTGTTTTTACTGTTGTTATTATTATTACATTGATTTTCTCTCTTCCCTTTCTGGGAGCCATTCTGCATTCTTCTCTCTGGTCAGTCCGCCATCTAGAATGTTGTCTTATATACTTGTAGTTATCGCAGATTGTCATGACGCTAGTAGAAGTTGGCGACATTCTTTGAAGGCTGCATTTGTGCCTTTCTTTGCTTCTCCAAGATTACCTTGTATCCACAGCTTCTGATAAAATGGAGCTCTACATTGGTGGCCATATTCTTTTTTATCACCAGACATGAGGCTCCTCTACTGCCATTTGCCTCAAATAGTGAGTCTGGCACCAGTACCTCATATCTTGTGTATAGTCTCTTGGGCATAATCTCCTGCCCCCTGCTGAACATTGCTTGCTCAGATCCTGCAAAGCAGGGGTTTCAGACCCTCACTTCGTTTAGTCTCTGTCTTATTTCTGGTCAATGGAGAGGTTTATGTTGCTTTTGAGCACAAAGAAATGTCTTTTTGATTTTCTATTCTTATATTTCTTTTGACATTGCTTTGGTTTTGAGAAGACCACATCCTAAAGCGGGGAATGACAGCTCTGCCTTGAGCATAAATACTCTGGCTTAGTCTGTATTACTTAAAGTTTTTAAGTTAAAGAGTTTGTAAATATTCCTAAGAATAACTAAAATTTTCTAACATTTACCACATGTATGGCATATTCTAAGTATTGCAAAGGTTACAATTCAGTACTGAAAACAACCTTATGAGATAGATGTTAACAGCCCCAACTTCCAGAAGAGAAAAACTGAATGAGTCAGTTGTTTTTTAACAAACTTTACCAAAGTCACATACTTTAAGCTGCAGAAGCAAGATCAGAACTAGGCACTCTGATTCCAGAGACCACGTACATAACCATTTTGCTAAACCAAAGAGCAAATGCTTAGGCAAACTAAAGTCTATGTTGTCATTAGATAGCAAGTAAGTATCAACTGTCTTGTTCTGGGAACCTTTATTTGTTCTTCCTATTGTGACAAAGTGGCATGCTTATTACACTGTCTATGACTGTTTACAACATAGCTTATGTCATCCTCTCTAAGCCTCTTTAACAGTGATTGAAATAAGGAAAAAGCAATTCTGTTATATGCCTAGAGGAGAATAAGTTCTTTCTACTTAACTTCATCTCCTGATGCACATTACTAGTGGGATGGCTGACTATTAGAATGAACAAATTTCTCTTCCAGCTTTGTGAATTCATCTAAAGGATGCCTGAAGGTGAAGGTGAGTTTTGCAGTATATTCCGAAAGCATAAAACTTCATATAACTGCATTTCTGACATGCATGGGTTCGACAGCCTGAGAGTTCATGTATTATACATGGAGATAACAGCCTCCAGTCCTAGTAACTACTTGCTGGGTGAATGACAGCTATAAACACATTGTCTATCACAGACTTTCATAAAGTTTATTATGAGTGGATTTCGAGGTGGGTGTCTAAGCTTAGATACGGTCTATGAGCCCTCTAAATTCTGTGATGGGTTCATCTCAGAAGAAGAACAATTATTACACTACTTATGCTTCTAAGGCTGCACTGTAATATTCAACTTGTATCAAAAAGAGAAAAAATGTGTCAAGAAAAATATATCCCAATTATAGTTTTGTCTACTAATTCACTGTTTGACGTTGGACATATTACTACTCATCTTTGAGGGGCACTTTTATTGGTAAATTATTGGTAAAATTAGTAAATTGAAAAAAAAACTGTGGAGGCCAGTTGTAATTATTCTTTGCAAGTTAGTAATTAAATGTGTCAATTTCTCTGATTCAAAAGACAAAAGACATAAATTGACTTTTATTTCTTCTGAGGGCTATATTTATTATTTTCACATTCATCATTCTCCATATTACTGTTTTCTCTATAACAGTATTCAGTTGAAGTGCACCAACATGAATTTCAGTGAAATATCCTACTCTACAGTACAATAAAATGTTTGTAATTGACAGATTTAAAATATCTACTTAAGACATAGTTGAATAAAATTTCAAAATAGCTCCTATAAGGTATGTATATATTATTGTATTCCTAATGAGAAAAGTAGGGTGGGAACAGATTTTATTAAGCATAGTATGGAGTTGAGAAAATCCAATGTGTGGCAGTCATAGATTGTTTTCCCAGTGTTGGCTTTAGGTAGGGAAATTGAGGCTTGAGGAAATGTGATGTCATAGTCAAGTCCACACAAAACATACACACCATTAAATCATGCAGATTTGCTATATAAAACATGCAAGACATTTATCTTTGGGGCTTACTATTTGAAAAAGAAACGTCAAATTCTTCCAAGGTTTTCTCTAATAACAAACTAATTACATAAGTTATGCATGGGCTATAATTTACTTTCCTTTCTCTCTACAAAAGCAACACATTAATTACTTTTGTTGGGTAAGTAGAAGAATGTCAAACAATAATCATTCATTTGAGATCTCCATAGTGAAGCTGTAATTATGCGACAGAAAAAAAGACAAAGACTTTCTCTCAGACTGTGCAGACCCTACCAAATGTCTTCAAGCATATCAAAGAATGAAGACACAAGGAACGACATAGGGGTGTTTAAGCAGATAGTGGCTTAAAATCTTAGAAAGAGTTAACAAAATACTAAAGGCACATTTTCTTCAAAAATTTACATTTTCACACACTAGTAAATTTACAAAATTTATAATATTACATTTATAATTAAGGCCAACTATCAAACATTGACACAAATTAAAATCCCATAAGTAAACAGAAGAATATAATAACCATGGATTGGTAGACTCAGTATTTTAAAGATGTTAATTGCCTCAAATTGATTATAAATGAAGCATGATCTCAAGTAAAATCTCAGAAGATTTTCTTTTGAAACTGAAAAGTGTAATCTAAATCATACATTGTAATACAAGGGGCAAGAATAATGAGGTAATCTTAAATAAAGTTGGATATCAAGATGTCAAGCATTATTCAAGAACTACACTAATTGAGGTGATGAGTTATCATGCCAAGACAGACCACTGAAAGAGGACAGAATACATGATATGAACTCATACTCTGGACACTTTTTTTTAAAACCTATTACCTAGCAATGCATTGAAAGAAAGATGGCCTTGGGGCACCTGGATGCTTCAGTCACTTAAGCATCCAGCTTTGGCTTAGGCCATATCACAGTTCGTGAGTTTGAGTCCCTTGTCAGGATCTGTGCTGACAGCTCGGAGCCTGGAGCCTGCTCCAGATTCCATGTCTCTCTCTCTCTCTCTCTCTCTCTCTCTCTCTGCCTCTCCCTTGCTCTGTCTCTGTCTCTCTCTCAAAAATAAATAAACATAAGAAAGAAAGAAAGAAAGAAAGAAAGAAAGAAAGAAAGAAAGAAAGAAAGAGAAAGAAAGAAAGAAAGAAAGAAGGAAGGTGGCCTTTTCAGTACATGGTGTTTAAATATATGCTTCTCTCTCTCTCTCCACCCTTATCTTTCTCTCTTGAAAATGTTTTCATTTTGTTAGCTTATTGAAGGAGATAACCAATACAATTATAATAAAATTTTATACAGAAACACATTGAAAAATAAAAAATGCTATAAGATGTACAGTATTGTTAATTGATGTCATTGTTATTATTGGAAAGTGTCTTATTTTTAAAGAGGCATAAATTAGAAAGTGTGTATAGGGCAGCATTAGTAAGCAAGAAAAGTATTATTACTGCAAATCTATGATTTAATATATGTTAAATTTTATGAGGTTATTTTAATCTAATTTCCCGAGTGCCTAATTAACTGAATTTTTTGCTTTGGTGTCTTTAAAATTTAAATTAAAAAAAATTTCCACATGTAACATATGTTCATAATTTATAAATAAAAATAGGACTACAAGGCTTATAATAAAAAAATTCCTGTCCTTTGCCCCAAATTTGCCCACGTTTTTATTCTGCTTCCCAATGACAACTACGTTCACAATTTTCTCCCAACATATATTTCTATATAATCAATAATACGAATCTTCATCTATGTATTTTTTCTAATTTTTTAAGTCATTTGTTGATCACTGTAAGTGATGAGGCTCCATTCACTTTATGAAAGCCAAAATGGCACCAAAGTTAAACAGGCAAAGCTAACTTTTTTCAAGGCTATTGCAATAGGACAGATAGACTAGAACTTGGTCTGAATTCAGCTTCCCCGAAAGAATGCACTAGAAAGTTTTGTGAGTTGAAGAGGGAGTGTGTGGGGATGGGGGGTGGGGGGTGGGGGGTGGGGGGTGGGTGGGGTTGGTTCAAGGCCATCTGTGTTTACTAATTAGCTTTATCCCATGAAAAGAGTAAGCTTCTCCTGTTTTCACACCAGAGGTAGTTTCACAATTTGGAGCAAGTCACCTGCAGAAGTTAGATTTCTACCTTCCACAGAACCTGGAAGACCAGGGTGTTTATTCTTCTTTGATGATTATGTTTAAGAGATGGTTCCCAGGTTCTTGGCAAAGGCTTTCATGGGTTGTAAAACAGGCAAGAAGATTTTCAAAAGGTTTATATCCCAAAGGGACAGATAAAAAAATTTACCATTAAAAGTTTTCTAAATAAATGCTCTAAGACAAGAGAGGTCATAGCCTAAAATCAAAAAGAAGCCTGTCTAAACTTTAGTCATGCTTTGCAAATCATTCAGGCCATCTTGGTCAACTTATACCACAACTTTTGTTTCCATCTATGTAAATGTAAAAGTAATCAACATGACCAGGACAGATTTTTAAGATGATTAAATATAAAAATTATACCCCCTCTTGCATTTGCCTCTTCAGATAAAATTATTAATCTGCACTTATATAATGGTAATAAACATAACTGACATTTATAAGCCAGGTGTATGCCATGGGTACATATATCATTTGTACTCATCCCAAATAAGGTGTGAGTTCAGGAATTATTCTAATTAATATAATTGAGGAAATTAAGGCTGAGAGAACTTAAACAATTCGAGATGAACCGTAAAACTCACTGTGCTCTGTACACAAAATGCTTTTTTTCTTCCCTAAACCTACAATACTCCTTTGTATCTATTTGTCTTTGAACATGCAGTGGCCTCTAAAAACAGTCTATCTCCCTGAATGCAAAGTACTCATTATATTAATACTTTCTGACCAAGTGAAGATATTGTCCCTAAACTTTCTACATTCCTCCTATCAAGTGAACTTCAGCCTATCCTTCCTTCTAGAACAACCTTCACACAATCTTCTAGAGTCCATATTGCTCAATTTGTGCATGGCTGTCTTCTTCCAGGCGAGTGTGAAATCTCTGAACACAGACTTGATCTCATTTATCACAATATCCCTAAGTACATAATATATACCTATACATATATTAATATTGGTGGGCAAAGGGTAGGTAATGTGTCTGAACTAGGTTCAGGTTCAAATGGCCATTTCCATTTGAGATGATACAATATAAACAGATTGATGACTCTCAGTGACCAATTCTAAGTAGCTGGGAGCTTTGCCAAAAAAAGAATCATAGATAACTTTACTTCTAGAAATAAGCACTATTACTATGCTTTCATCAAAGAGGTCAGTTGCTAAATGATGGCAACAGTGGGAAAAGACATCCTAAGACAAATTTAAATGTTATTTTCTTAATGTTTATTCATTTTTTTGAAAGACAGAGAGAGAGCACAAGCAGGGGTGGGGAAGACAGAGAGAGGGGAACACAGAATCTGAAGCAGGCTCCAGGCTCTGAGCTGTCAGCACAGAGCCCCATGTGGGGCTCAAACCCACGAACCATGAGATAATGACCTGAGCTGAAGTTGGACGCTTAACCGACTGAGCCACCCAGGTGCCCCATCCTAAGAAAAACTTAAAATAAAAATTAATATTTGATGCTGTTTGATAAAATTCTGTCTGAAAAAGAACTGTATTAGGTACTTAAAGAGTAAATCAATTCACTAACGGTAGAAAGTCTGCTAGTAATGTGAGACATATACTGATGAAATGTTTCATTATTTGAAGTTGTGTGCTTTTGAGGATTTTAATCTGAAACCTATTATTCACTAGGTTTTATATGAATTATTTTGCTTTGGGGTGAATCAACAGGATCCTTTTCCTTTTATAACTAAAAAAATCCTGCTGCCCACGAAACTTTCAACAGTTTAAAACAATGTATCAATACAATGTAAACAATGTAAAAATACTGCCCAACTAGGAATGCATTTCAGAATCCTGCTAATTGCAGGTATGGGAAAAGCTGCTACATTTTGTAAGCTAGGAAATAAATACAAGTTAAAATCTTTCAAAGAGTAATAGACCCCATAGTCTTGACCAATTATTTCTTCTCTGATAATCAAGGCACCATTTAAATTTTAAGACTACACTTCTGGCAGTAAGCCTTCCCTGTATGATGACAAGCCTATGAGTGCAGCCATGTTGAAGGGGCAGATAGGAGATAAGGGGTACAGGAGAAGAGGAAGAGACTATCAAGACTGGAAGGTCTTAGAGTTTTTAACTATTCTTTAAAAACAGTTGGTTTTGAAGTTTAATTTTGCTTTTCTTTACAGTAAAACACATGCATTCTTATGGTTATATATTTCAGACCTCTTTTTCACTAAAGAAGTGAGATTCAGATTACTATTTCCCAGAGGTATGTAGGACTTCATCCTAAGAAATATGATACTTTATTCTGGTTTGGAAAGTTGCAGCTACACCTTAAGAGACAAGGCAGTGTATTAAAAGAAATGATATGGAGGAGGTAACTTGGGTTTTGCTTTGAGGTATTTCCTTCAATTTTTCCTCCTTTCTTCTTCTTTTGTTGTCTGTTCAATAACTCGCTTGCTAAAGTCATCAAAAGGTTGGGGCGCCTGGGTGGCGCAGTCGGTTAAGCGTCCGACTTCAGCCAGGTCACCATCTCCCGGTCCGGGAGTTCGAGCCCCGCGTCGGGCTCTGGGCTGATGGCTCGGAGCCTGGAGCCTGTTTCCGATTCTGTGTCTCCCTCTCTCTCTGCCCCTCCCCCGTTCATGCTCTGTCTCTCTCTGTTCCAAAAATAAATAAAAAGAGAAAGAAAAAAAAAAAGGTAAACCCCTTCCGATGGATATAGAACATAGGTGGTACCATTCCAATGGCTTTGTTATATAACCTGCATTTATAGGCAAGTGATGAAAAAGAAGCTTCTTTCTAATGACTTAAACTTTGCCATTATTTTGCACCATCAAATTTCCTGCAGGAGAAATAATCTTAGATAGACCTTGTTAAATGAATAGATCAGATGACTAATAGAATGAGGATGCCAAATATTTATTGCTCAGTATGCCTCCTGTTTATAGTTCATAAGTAACTTTACTGTACCAAACATTCATTAGGAAAAACTGAACGCTCTTTCCACCGATATCTAATACTTTGAGGAAACTTATTTTCATGTTAGTATTCATAATTTTCAACCACTTGAAGCCTGATAATTAAGTAGCCAAAAAAAAAAAAAAAAAGATTCCTATAAAGCTGGGACTAAAAGGAGAAAAGATTGTGTTCACAAGAGCACACATGTCTATGCTATATTTAGTTGTTTTCCACATGTTGGTTTGACTTGTTTTCTTTCCATATGTCAGAACTCCACAACTGCACAAGCAGACGTATCTTACTTTCTGCTTTTCACCTTGAATTCTATGAGAATAAATGAAAGGCCTGCACTCTGCAGAGGGTTCAGTGGAAAATCCTGGCAATCAGCCAGGGCCACTTGAGAGACGATTTTCTAATACAGCTGCTGAATCATTTCAACGAGATTGTGTGAACTAGATATGATGTTTACCTCAACTCTAAAGAATATAGGTTTTGTGCATGGTCAGTCATTACCTTTGTAAACGCCTGAGGAACAATCCACTTCCAGTTTAATATAAAGTCAGTTGAAATAGCATAAAATAATACACATGAATATATATCAGTTCAATTTGGAAAACCCTGTATTGTATATTAATTTTATATTGAAGGTATCTAGAAATGGGTAAGATGGGGAAGTATGCCATCTAGATAAATTTCCATAGTAGTTTGAAGATTTCCACAACTAGAAATAAAAGCTTATTGAGTATTAAATATACTGAAATAATTTTTTCCTTGAAAATGCAAATACGTGTAACCATGAAGGTCTCTGCTTTTTGGAATGGTAAATATAATATATATTAACTATATTTGAAGAATGTAGTTTGCTTTTATAAGTAAAACAAAATCTTGTATTTTACTTTTCAGAATCACCTTGATACTTGTGCTGAAGTGATGTCACTGCACAGAACACTGATGGGAAATCTAAAGCTCATTGATTAATTCTGTGTTTAAGTTTGAACTATGTGAAAAGAACAAACCCTGCTTTTTTAAAAAAACTTTTTCTATATCAAAGCATATTATTAAACATTTAATATTTTTAAATTTTTTTTAACATTTATTTTTGAGAGACAGAGAGAGACAGAGCACGAGCAGGGGAGGGACAGAGAGAGAGGGAGACACAGAATCTGAAGCAGGCTCCAGGCTCTGAGCTGTCAGCCCAAAGCCCTGCGTGGGACTCGAACTCAAGGACCGCGTGATCATGACCTGAGCCAAAGTTGGACGCTTAACCGACTAAGCCGCCTAGGCGCCCCAACATTTACTATTCACTATTCAAATTTATGTTGAAATTTCATGCTTTGAGTGTCATAGTTTTATGCCCAAATGACAAAATAATTGCACACATTAGAAATTTGTGTCCTGGAAAAATGCTAGATTATGGAATTGGACGCTAGTTTGTGATTGGCCAAGTATAAAAGGGCTAGCATGGTATTTAAGTAAGATTCACTTAAATAAGATTTAATTAAGACTTATTTAAAATCAGAAGCACACGCATACATATAGACACTGCACCATTTTCTGGTTGTTAGCAATTCTTGATAACCTTAGAAAGACCTTGATTTGATTCCCAGAAATTAATGTGTCCTCTTGGCAAGCTGTGGTATCCCTGGTGAGACTTGCAATGACACATGTGCTGACATCAGAAATAAAAACACCTCATAAAATTATAGATAGTTAAGACTAAGGTAAAAGAGATAGCTGTCAGAAAATTATTTCATGATTTTGTATAATCAGTGATTACCATCAACACGTTGTTACATTTATAAAGAGATGAGCATTACAGTAACTCCAAAATCTTTTACTATCCGTGTTAAAAGGGAACTTTAAAAGGGTATAGTCATAAGCCGAAAGAAGTGATACTGTTTAAAATGATGGTTATTTAAAATCAATATTGTTTTATGATTTAAAACACAATTTTTGAAAAATCTTGCTTATAACATTGACAAATAGTGTTTTTAATTCCATATAATTAAGAAAATATTTATAAGGTTTTCAAACATTGGTGTGTCTCAGTTTCTAGAATTAATGTGCTACTATGTATCTACATGGAAAATCCTTTTAATAAAATAGTTCAGGGGCGCCTGGGTGGCTCAGTCAGTTAAGCATCTGACTCTTGATTTTGGCTCTGGTCATGATCTCATGCTCATGAGACCGAACCCCTCATCGAACTCTGTGCTGAACGTGGAGCCAGTCTAGTATTCTTTCTTTCCCTCTCCCTCTGCCCCTCCCCAACTAGTGCCCTCTCTCTCTTAAAAAAAAAAAAATAGTTCTATGATGTGTTTCATATAGTAGGATTAATGTGAGAAAATTAATTTAAATTCCTTTTCTATTATCATAATAGTAGTTAAAGTAATAATAATTACATGATAATAATAATAATGACAATAGCAACAAAGATGTATCTATTAATTTCAGGACTTAATCAAATCCAGGAAATAAGATGGGAGCTTAAAATAACTTTTATTATTTAACTATCTCAATAATCCCATGAGGTAGGTATCAATATTAGCATCCTCTTGCAGAAAAGGAAGCAGAGGCATGGGAATATTCGTTATATAGCCCAGGATCGTGCAGCTAGAAGGTGAAGGTCAGCATATGGAAAGGAAAAGTAAATATGTGTTTTTTCCCATATATTTTGCACACACATGAACATACACACACATACACACATATTTTATATATAAACGCATGTACATATATGATTACATATTGATGTTGAAGTATACCAAGAAATTATAAAAGTGGTCATTTTTGAGATGACACTGAAAAGCAAGACTGGGAGAATGATTATCTATTCTTGCATTATTTAAATTGTTCCAGATAAATGCTAATATACCCAGTTATTTTCATATATACATATATGAGGGGTTTTTTTTAAAATATATTTCACCTATCTCCTACTCACCTCTCCTCTGGAACCACCAGTTTGTTCTCTGTATTTAAAAGTCTGTGATTGTGTTTGTCTCTATTGTTTGTTCATTTGTTGTTTCTTAAAGTCCACAAATGAGTGAAATTGTATGG
Source organism: Prionailurus viverrinus (assembly GCF_022837055.1). NCBI lineage: Eukaryota > Metazoa > Chordata > Mammalia > Carnivora > Felidae > Prionailurus > Prionailurus viverrinus. The sequence continues at coordinate 59,018,943 of NC_062578.1, read as the reverse complement.
TATTTGTTTTTCTCTGACTTATTTCACTTAGCATTACACAGTCCAGTCTATATTGTTGCCATCTATATTGTTGCCAATGGCAAGATTTCATTCTTTTTTTATGGCTGAGTAATATTCTATTGTATATATACACCATATCTTCTTTATCCATTCATCTACATGCAGACACTTGGATTACATCCATAACTTGACCATTGTAAATAATGGTGCAATAATCATAAGAGTGCATATATCTTTTCATATTAGTATTTTCATTTTCTTTGGTAAATACCCAGTAATGGAATTACTGGATCATATGGTGCTTCTATTTTTAATTTTTTGAGGAAACTCCATACTGTTTTCCACAGTGGCTGCACCAGCTTGCATTCCCACCAACAGTGTGTGAGGGTTCCTTTTTCTCCACATGCTCGCCAACACTTGCTATTTCTTGTGTATTTGATTTTAGTCATTCTGACAGGTGTAAGGTGATATCTCATTGTGGTTTTGATTTGTATTTCTCTGATGATTAGTGACATTGAGCATTCTTTTCATGTGTCTGTTGGCCATCTGTATGTCTTCTTTGGAAAAATGTCTATTCAGCTCCTCTGCCCATTTTTAATTGGATTATTCTTTTATTTTTTGGTGTTAAGTTGTATAAGTTCTTCATATATTTTGGATATCAGCCTCTTATCAAATATATGTAGGAGTATTTTAAAGAAATACTCTAATCGTATCTTCCATTGATACTATATCCGTAAGATATTATACACAACATATATCATGCTATATTAACATAGCATATATTGTGAGTAGATGTGTGAGAGAAGAGAGAGAAGAAGAGAGAGAATGAGCATGCTACCCATCTGAGTTTATATCAGAATTTAGAAAAGGATCTCATAAACTTTAAGCCCCAAGTAAACATTAGCTATTATTCTTATTACACAGATGGTAGAAATCTATCTTCATATTTAGGTACATATGTATTCTATCTATATTCTACTCATTTAGACTGCATTTAAATAACTAGCTTTGTTCTGAAGAAAATGTTTTTTGTCAACCTTTGTAACTCTCTTTAGCATAGCATACTCTCTTTAAAAGTTTCTAATGAGTGGGGTGCCTGGGTGGCTCAGTCAGTAAAGCATCAGACTTCAGCTCAGGTCATGAGCTCATGGTTCATTGAGTTCAAGCCCCACGTTGGGCTCTGTGCTGACAGCTCAAAGCCTAGAGCCTGCTTCAGAATCTATGTCCCCCTCTCTCTCCTCCCCACCCCCGCTTGTGTTCTGTCTCTCTCTGTCTCTCAAAAATGAATAAACATTAAAACAATTTAAAAAAATTTTGTAATGTTTATTCATTTTTGAGAGACAGAGAGAGAGATAGAGTGTGAGCTGCGGAGGGACAGAGAGAGAGGGAGACACAGACTCTGAAGCCGGCTCCAGGCTCCGAGCTGTCAGCACAGAGCCCGATGCGGTGCCTGAACCCACGAATCATGAGATCATGACCTGAGCCGAAGTCAGATGCTTAACCGACTGAACCACCTAGGTGCCCCGATATTTTTAAGTTTCTAATGAGTAATGAGTAATTTACTCAGCAATTCTAATGCTCTTGGCCATTTAAATGAGAGTTGGTGTTTACTGGTAATGACCTAAGAGTTTTGCAGCCTATGCAGATAAGCATTGTGTTAAGAGACAAACCACAAGATGGCAGTGTTCTCAGAGAACCATATGATTGTAGATAGTACACATTCCTACTGGACTGCTCCTGTTTAAAGTGATCGAATAATTATTTCAAGATGTTATTTAGATGGATGATGGTGGACAGAAGAATCTGCCGTAATACCATATGTCTTTCTTTTCCGATAAAGTAATCAAATAGAATGAGGAGTATTCGGATTGATTATGTAGGAAAAAAGGGTCTACCAGATATTAATAAATAACAGAAACAATGGTACTGTGAAGCAGAATAATTAAAATAGAATGAATACAGAGAAGGCATGGTAATTTATGTATGATTTATTCTGGACAAGTAAAAGAATTAAAAGAACCTGTAAGAGAAACTGAAGAGATGAAGAAAGTGAGAGAATAAGGAGATCTTTTAAAGTAATGATTTCTTCAACTTGCACAGGAGCACATAATTGTCATGTATTCTGATCGCATCCATGGTATCTTTAAATTAAATGATTAAAACTGGGAATTCACTAAAAGAGTTAAATAGTTTTTATTAGTAAGAACCACTTTAATCCTGCATGATCATAGGTTAACAGTATTTTCGAATAAGATAAAACAAAAGCAAACAACGAAAAATTGTATTAACAACAGGATAACAGAGAAGGACACAGGCAATAATAGAACCCTATATAGGAATATGAATTTAAAAATGCTTGGGGCGCCTGGGTGGCGCAGTCGGTTAAGCGTCCGACTTCAGCCAGGTCACGATCTCGCGGTCCGTGAGTTCAAGCCCCGCGTCAGGCTCTGGGCTGATGGCTCAGAGCCTGGAGCCTGTTTCCAATTCTGTGTCTCCCTCTCTCTCTGCCCCTCCCCCCGTTCATGCTCTGTCTCTCTCTGTCCCAAAAATAAATAAACGTTGAAAAAAAAAATGAAATTTAAAAAAAAATAAAAATGCTTGTTTTATGCCATTTTTACTCTTAAATGTCATTCTATTTCTCTCTTGTAAATATTAACCTTATACCCCTCATTCTCTTTTGTCCAAAATTAAAAACAAAATGGAAGCTGCAAACACAATTTTTTCATTTCATTCTTTGCTAATATTTATACCACAATTGATGGATATTATTTTTATTTTTAGCACTTCTTCCTAACTTTCCCCATATTTATTAACAACGTATTTCTTATTGTATCTATTTCTCCTCTATTTTATTCTAATTTGGTTTATATCTCATTTTATCTCTTCTCTTATTTGGTCTTATAATTAAAAAAACTCTTGAAATTTTTTTAGAAAAATTAAAAGACATTTTGAAGTATTTTGGAAACAGATTTCTGTTTCTCAGTATCATCTTACTTTACATATATTTCTCTTATAGTTACATCCAATGTTGGACATGGTTTAAGAGAATTCAATATATCATAGGGGTATCTTATTACAGATTTTGAAATTAGAAGAAGAAATGGCTGATACAAGAAAAATAATAATCTTTGTCAAACACATGCACAATTAAAAACAAAATATCTTGGAAGTTTTTTCCTTATATGGAAAATACCAGTGTTCACTATATTCTCGAGAGCTCTATTTACACTAAACAACAACAAAAAAGAGAGAGTGAAAGAAAGAGAATGAGAGAGAGAGAGAGAGAGAGAGAGAGAGAAAAGATCATGGGTAAGCTATTTGTCTTTTATTTATTGATGGAGTTTCCCAATATATTGAAGCGTATATTGAATCTATATGTAACTTAATATTCAAAATGTCTACTTTGTACATATAAGAGATCTGAGCATTCTATAACATGTTTCTCCAATTTTACTTGTTGTTCTCCATCTAACAGATAACTCTTGTATTTGTTTTATTTGAAATTCAACTCAGGAGTCAAGCTTCACTAAGCCCGCAGGCAATAACTTGCTACACATGGTTGGCTTTGCACCTAAAATACCCTCAAATTCCTTCTCTTTGTCTCCCCTTTGCCATTTTTCCCACACCATAGATCATTTCTCTCCAGATAACAGCAACAAGCCCCTACAAATGGCCTTCTTGCATCTACTTTCTTTTTAAAAAAAATTTTTTTTAACATTTATTTACTATTGAGAGACAGAGAGAGACAGACCATGAGCAGGGGAGGGGCAGAGAGAGAGAGAGAGAAAGAGAGAGAGAGAGAGAGAGAGACACACACACAGAATCTGAAACAGGCTCCAGGCTCTGAGCTGTCAGCACAGAGCCCCACACGGGGCTCAAACCCACGAACTGTGAGATCGTGACCTGAGCCGAAGTCGGATGCTTAACCGAATGAGCCACCCAGGCACCCCCCCTCCTTTAAAAAAAATTTTTTTTTAACATTTATTAGCCTTCTTGCATCTACTTTCTACCCCGGTCTTTCTGCTAGATTGCAGTTAATGGTTTATTTCTAAAAATAATAGGCTTCATTCAGCTGGCATTTCTGAGCACTTATTATTTGTCAATCACACAGTAGTATGAAATAGAACTTTATAGGATCCCTGCCTTCATAGAGACTAATCAAAACAAATTAAATCATTGACTTTATTTTTGAATCATTTTAATCTGATTTTATATTTTGCCAAATGATGGTGTCTTCCATTACAATGTGAGGCCCTAAATGGGGTCAAATGGCCTGTTACCATTGATCTTTCTACACAACAGGGGCTCCAGCTCACTTTTTTTGCAAACAGCAGGCACACAATTTTATTTATTTTTTAAATTAATTAGCTAGCTTTAATTTCTCATTGAAAGTTAAAAGCACATGATTTTGACAAAGGTAATATCAATGTTTCTACTTCTTCAGTTACAAAGCAGGTGTGCTTTAAAAATTTACTTCTGTTGCGCTTAAATGAAAACTGCATACTTTGTATTTGTCAAGGATTGCTTTAAAAACACTTAAAATAATACATTTTTATATTGTTTATAGAAATAAACTGATGGGGGTGCCTGGGTGGCTCAGTTGGTTAAGGGTCTGACTTCGCTTCAGGTCTGATGTCAGGGCTCCTGAGCTCAAGCCCTCATCAGGCTCTGTGCTAAAGGCTAGAGCCTGCTTCAGATTCTGTGTCTCCCTTTCTTTCTGCCCCTCCGCTGCTCGCTTTCTGTCTGTCTCTCTCTCAAAAATAAACATCAATTTTTTTAAATAAATAATAAAAAAAGAAATAATGGAGGCTGAAGAAAAGTTTAAAAAGAGGAAGAAATGGCATCCACATGTCTGGAGAATTAATACAAAGTCTGATTCACCATCTTGTCTTCCTTTTCAGGCTATAATGCATTATTTTCCACACTTTATTTTAGCAGTAGAATTCTTCCTCTCCTCCCGATAGCTTCACATGGTTTAAATAGAACAAAGTAAAAATGCTCTATTGAAGAAAACATGTCTGCAGAAGTTTTTCAGTGTCCCACCCCAAAGAAATCTCCTTGGTCCTACAGTACAGTTGTAAGAGAACCAGAGACCATTTTAAAAATCTAATTCTCGGGGTGCCTGGGTGGCTCAGTCGGTTGAGCGGCCGACTTTGGCTCAGGTCACGATCTCGCGTCCGTAGGTTCCAGCCCTGCGTCGGGCTCTGTGCTGACAGCTCAGAGCCTGGAGCCTGTTTCAGATTCTGTGTCTCCCTCTTTCTCTGGCCCTCCCCTGTTCATGCTCTCTCTCTCTCTCTCAAAAATAAATAAACGTTAAAAAAAAAGAAAAATTAAAAAAAAATAAAAATCTAATTCTCTAGAAAAAACCTGGCCTTGTAAGTAAGTACTTAGGCTTTTTTTTTTTTTTTTTTTCTGGAAGCCACAAGGATGGGTGGGTATATTCATTTGCAAGTGAACCATCCATAGTTTATATTTTTACTGCCTAGGCAGAACCATTAAGGCAAACATTCTAAATACCACTGTAAAGATTTTAGTTATTTAAAAGATAATACAAAATCTTGGGTGAATGGCAAATCAGTTTGATCATGAGAATGAATGCTTTTGAATGCCTTGTTTGGTTGTGTACACTTGCATAAGTTGTTTTACATAAAAAAAAAACTATAATTAAGATCTTTAAGTAGGGATAAGTGGCTAATGAGCAGTATTCTCAAAAAGGAGGAAAAAAAAAAGAAACAAAAAGAGCTTTGCAATTCCTTACTGATGATGATTTAGGCCAGATTACAAGAAATGAAGAGATCTGGATCCTTTTCAGACAATTAAAGGAACACTGAGAGGCATATAAATTCAGTTTAAAACTAAGAGACCCAGAAGCAAAAGGCTTGCTTTCAAAGTCAAGCTTTTTGTGTGTTTGTTGGTGGTGCTGGGAGTGATTCTGCAGCAGTTCGTCTCTGGTTCCTTCTTCCTGCTTTATGTCGGGGTTACCTATGTGTGTATGAGAAGCAAATGCTTGTGATGACAAAAATAGATGTGAAAGTATGTGAAGTTCCATTAAAGGCTAAAAGTCCTTAAAAGTGCATAAAAATTCATAAAAGTCTATTAATGCATAAAATGCATAAAACATGCAATAAAAATGCATGAAAGTCTGCTAATGACGGAAAATATGCTAGAAATAATTGGTCTGAACAAGCTTTGGGATTGTTCACATTTTTGAAAGTTGGTACCAACAAAGACAAATTATATGTGACACATCCCACTTATGATATTTTTCCTTTAGTTTTGATAACATGTAAGTAGCCCCTTTAAACTACAATATTCTTTGAAGTATCCCTGATACCAATTGTCATCATGTATCTTCAGCTTTCTCTGAGAAGGAGCAGCCTAGTCATTTCTTATTAAGTAAGTTTTTGATTATCCAAGGTAGTCTCTGTTCCACTTACCCGAGATGATAAGGGCTCTTTTGTAATGGGGGAAAAATGACCCAGTATCTCACTGTTTCTTTTCCAGCAAAAAGTTATATAATCATTCATTAAAACCTATCTTACTTTCACATTAGTTAATTTAAGAACAGAACTCACTAAAATGAAACTTTTAAGTCAAAAAATAAAACTAGGGGAGGTAACTTCCAAAGCACCTTTACTAATCTGAATGGTATTCATGAGAAATCTGAAGGTATTCTATTTTATGATTCAAGAATTCACAAATGGAGAATCTTATACAATTTACACACTACATGGAAACAAGTAGTTTGGGTGATTTACTGAAAATTGAAAGGGCAATAAAGTCAAAGTGAAATCCAAATACTTCTTTAATATGAATTTTCCTCCCAGTATGTCTCTTGCCTTAATTTGATGTGTAGTATGCCCTTGTAGAAGTGATAGCATGAAGTGTTGCTGATATATTATTTAGTCAGTTTTGAGCATACTGATACTGAATTAATGTTCAATTATTCATGCAGATACTAAGATGGCTGACACCAGATCTTAAACAAATATTAAGTGCTTGGAAGGAAATTAACACTACCAGAAATAGTTAATATGTTAAAAGTTTAATTAAGTTACAGTGTGGTTTAACAAGAGGCATAACTGGGGTGCCTGGGTGGCTCAGTCGGTTAGGCATTCAACTTCTACTCAGATCATAATCTCTGGGTTCCTGGGTTCGAGCCCTGCATCAGGCACTGCACTGACAGCTCAGAGCCTGGAGCCTGCTCCAGATTTTGTGTCTCCCTCTCTCTGTCCCTCTCCCACTAGTGCTCTGTCTCTCTCACTCTCTCAAAAATAAATAAACATTAAAAAAATAAAAACAAAACAAAACAATAGGCATACCAACTTGGTAAATAGGGCAATTTGGTAAAAATATGATTTTTTTCTTTAAATATGTGTGTGTGCATTTAACATGGAATGATTTCATAAATTTTCATTCATCTTTAAGTGCCATGCTCATTTTTACGAATTTTATAAATTCACCCTATTTTTATTTCCTTTGCCTCTAATTCATTTCATCCAAACGTTTATTTTCACCACCCTTTATTATCCCCAAAGTTCTGAAAACACTGAGTAAAAGGTCTATGAAATATGAATGTTCAACAAAGAAAATTTTTAGAGTAAACTGATTTTCAACAAAAGTGGTGAGGAGGCACATTTGCTTTTCATGTATTCAGAAAAAAACCCCTATTTCCAAAATGCAAATCCTTCCTATTTTCATTGTTTTTTTTTCTATTTTAATGATAAAAATGCCTTCTTTTTATATAAAATAATAAAATTTAGTTGAAAGGAGAGCAAGACAGCAGCATTTTTAGTCTGGATCAGTATTCATTAGAGGAAATCTATCTTTAAGGGTACAAATCATGGTTTTTTTTTAGGCATTTTAATTTTCATGCCTGTAGAAATCAGAGAAGAATTCCCATTGTTACCACAGGGAAGCCTATGAATATACTGCTACTTTCTCCCAGAAATGGATTATGGAATTATACTGTTACATGTACTTTTTTTCAACGTGTATTTTTTTTTTTGGGGGGGGGACAGAGAGAGACAGAGCATGAACGGGGGAGGGGCAGAGAGAGAGGGAGACACAGAATCGGAAACAGGCTCCAGGCTCTGAGTCATCAGCCCAGAGCCTGACGCGGGGCTCGAACTCCCGGACCGCGAGATCGTGACCTGGCTGAAGTCGGACGCTTAACCGACTGCACCACCCAGGCGCCCCATACATGTACTTTTATAATATATGTAAGATGTACACCAGTTTCAGAAGCTCTGCCTATTTCCATGCAATCTCTACTTATGAAGATCTAAAATTCTAACTTTCCATTATTGACAACAGCAGAGATGGAAAAGATTTCATTAAAAGAATGTAGAAATAAAGGCCAAAAAAATATAAATGAAAAAATATTTTAAAATGTATAAAAGTGATAAAGTTAATAAGAAAGACTAAAATAAAAATAACATAATTAGGCATCATTTATTGACTAAATCATTTTATAAAATATTATATCAATATAATTTTAATGTTATTGCTTTAACAGTGATCAATACTTAGTAATAAACCTTCCAATCACATAGAAGCTAAAAGAAAAATAAATGACAAGTTGGTCTCATGTTAACCTAAGCCAAATTAATTAACCTCAATATTTCATGGGCTTTATTCCAGATAAAGTTTATTCATATATTCAAAAGAAACAAAAAAGGGAGAAAAAGATATTAGTTTATTCATATATTCGAAAGAAACAAAAAGGGAGAAAAAGATAGGTTTGGTTTTGTCAGTGTGCTTGTGATATATATTCTTTGTAAATTATTCACATAACTTTCTCCCTGGAATACGTATGAACTTTTTATTTGTGAAAGATCCTGACAGACTTAAACATTTCCAGCATTACTCTTGGGTCACCTTTGGCTCCACAACTATTCCTCCCCACCTTCCACTTTTTTGCTAAACCCAAATGGCCAAAACAAAAGGTGCTAAATTGCAAAAACAATCCACCCCCTTATGGACACTGTTTTTAAACAATTACTGTGGAAACTGGCTGAGCTACAGCAACTCCCTCTGGCTAAAGTCTACCTTTCTTCTCCAAGGGAGACCAATCTTTCTGGGCTATGGTGAGGCCTCAGCACTTGGAATTAAAGTTTCTGCATAGAAGTGCTCTAATTAATGTTGCTTCTGCAGATTTTGATATGACTTGGAAGGGGGGACTGGATCTGCCGCTTCTCAGCTAACATCATTTCTTCAAAGCTAATGTGCACAGGACCTATATATCATCCTTTCTCAGATCTTTTAATTAGTGCTCCACATCATTCTGTTGAATACTACATCAACTTGACTCTTTCTCTTTAGAGTTCTTATGGTAGGTCTCTTGATTTAATCATTTTCACTATTTAGGGCTTGTTATGGATAAAGTGAATGTTGAACTGAGCTTAAGGGAATCTTCTTATCTATCTCTTTTTGGTTCTTTTTATTTTAATATAGATGGTCAATAGTCAGCCAATGAAACTCCCGTTCAGTGTCCAGCATCTTACTCATACAAATGTTATGGTGCTGCAGCACTAAATATTGAAGCTGTTATAGCATTTTACCAACAACAATTTAGAATTTCAATGGCCACGTGGAGAATTTGAGATTAAAGTAATTCACATATGTCACATCTTAAATTTAAAGGGTTCAAAGACTAATTATTCCACAAAAAGCATGAGTATTTTTTGATATGAGGAGGCTTCTAAAAGACAGGAAAGTTCTAACATTGCTTCCCTGAAAGACTCCTTATAAAAAGTTAATAAATATGAAAAATATAAAATCAGAACTCAAACTCTCCTTTCTTTCTTCTGATTCAACTCCAGGCTGATCATCTGTCAAGTCCCTTATATCTCAACTTTTCCTTCTCCATTCACATTAATTTTCTATTACTGCATGACAAAATACCACATACTTATCAACCTAAAACAACATCTACTTATTACCTCATTGATATGAGGTAAGAAGCCCAGGTGGGCTCCACTGGTCCTCTGTCTACGATCTAACAAGGCCAAAGTCAAGTTGTCTGCCAGGCCTCACTTTAATTTGGAAGCTTAGCAGAAGAGTTCATTACCAAGTTCATTCAGGCTACTGGAAGAATTTGTTCCTTACAAAGGAATGAGGTCCCCATTTCCTTGCTGGCTATCAGCTGGAGGCTGTTCTCAGCTTCCAGAGGCACCTACATTCATTTCTCAAAGTGCCTTCCATCTCCAACCCAGTGATATCACACTCTCTCTCTCTCAAGCTTCAAATGTCTCTGATTTTCCCTTCTGTCACTTGCCAAAGACCATTATCTATTTTCAAGAGCTCCTGTAATTAGGTGAGGCCCACCCTAACACTCTCCCTATCTTAAAGTTAACTGATCAGTCCCTCAGTTACATCTGCAAAATCACACTTGCCATGTAAAATGATGTAATCACAGAAGTAACATCATGAATCATGTGGGCCACCTAGAATTCTGCATCCTACACCATTGCTTTGTATTTTCAGCTCCTTCAGTAGTTTCATGGACCCTCTCCCCACTTCCTCCACACACCCTTTCATTGGCTAATATTTCCTCTTGACTTCTCATAATTTGGTCAAACATGAAACCTAGATTTGTATAATTTAGTTGAAACTTTCCAACTCCTCATGAGAAACAATGAAAGTTCACAGTAGAATATAGGATTGTTCTAGCAGCTTATAACAAGTCTTGAATTGAATCCATCATCTTATAGGCAAAAGAATTATGAATAAAAAAGTTGGTTAAGGAAGACAGGATGGATTGAAACCCAAATGACATCAAATATATATGTATCAAAGCATGGATATAAAAAGTATAAAAGTAGAAGATGACTTCAGTATCTGACACCGAGATTTTTGCTGTCAATATTGATTAATCAATATCCAATTCTATAAAGGAAAGAAGTGTAGCTTCCAGGTTTTAAAGGCCATTTCACTTCCACCTTCAGAGATTATTCCACTCTCATTCAGAGAGGAAACTTTATAACTGGCCTACCGACCTTTGTGGATGGTCTTAATGCTGAAACATCAAGAGATTGCTCAGCACTTTGAACATACTTTGATTTAGAAAGAAAAAAAAAACATTAAACTCCAATTAATTGGTCTTCTTATTAAGCATTTACATGAACACATGTCCATGTCTAAATCAGGAAAGACAAATATACCTACGGTTTTTGTAAAGGAAATGGTCACCGAAAGAACAATTATTCTCCCTTCACTTGAAAGACAGACTCTGAGTAGACAAAGGACAAACTCTGTGTGACAGAATGACATTTCTTTGAGGAATGAGTTGCTCTGGTCAGCCCACTGTTTCCCTTAATAAAAAAGGAGACATTTTGATGCAACTGCAAATACAAAATGTTTTATTTCTATTTGATACTATCTAGCCTCTCTACCATAAGTCTTATTATTTTTGTATCATGAGTCCTTGGAATAGCAAACATATTTTAGAAGTAGGAGTCTCAAATGACCCTCAGACTCTGCATTTGTCTCAATCACTTCGTCAGCCTCTCTGGGCTTTCTCAATAGTGATATGCTTTGCTATTTGCTGAATCTTTTTAGCATAGATCTATTTTGCCTAAAGCATACTACTAGTAAATACAGACCAGAAGGCCTCTTTCTGAAACAGCCAGGAAAATAATCACCAGACTATAGTTTAATACTGTCTCAAACTGATTATTTTCTATAGAAAATATATGTCAGAAATCTGGCCATGAGAGCATCAAGGCCAAAGAAAGAAGTTATGGGACACACAAAGGATCATGAGCCATTAAGGATCCGAACTGATCTGACTACTCATTTGTTGAAACTGGCCCCATTCTCATTTAAAACAAGACTGTTGATGCGCCTGGGTGGCTCAGTCGGTTAAGCGCCGACTTCAGCCAGGTCACGATCTCGCGGTCTATGAGTTCGAGCCCCGCGTCAGGCTCTGGGCTGATGGCTCAGAGCCTGGAGCCTGTTTCCGATTCTGTGTCTCCCTCTCTCTCTGCCCCTCCCCCGTTCATGCTCTGTCTCTCTCTGTCCCAAAAATAAATAAATGTTGAAAAAAAAAAAATAAAACAAGACTGTTGAGGGGCACCTGGGTGGCTCAGTCGGTTAAGCGTCCGACTTCAGCCAGGTCACGATCTCGCAGTCCGTGAGTTCGAGCCCCGCGTCAGGCTCTGGGCTGATGGCTCAGAGCCTGGAGCCTGTTTCCGATTCTGTGTCTCCCTCTCTCTCTGCCCCTCCCCCGTTCATGCTCTGTCTCTCTCTGTCCCAAAAATAAATAAAAACGTTGAAAAAAAATTAAAAAAAAAATAAAACAAGACTGTTGAAGAACTGGCACCCATTGTCTATGTGTCCCCTGTCAAAAAATAGTGTAGTGTTTCTTTTTCAAAGATTAAATGCTATTCTTGACTTTTTTGGCTAATTACCAAAAGCTCCTTGGACAGTTTTGCAGTAGAGTACTGTTAGGATACTGGTCATTGGACACTGTTGACATTGGATGCCTAACTTTTTCTAATTATCTAGCTTGATGTATGACCTGACAAAAATTGACACAACTATGTCTTTCCCTGGACAAACTTATTAAAGGTTATATTTTGTAATATAAAACCCTTCCTTTTAAAACTCCCTTATTCTTGAGTTTCGCCATTGATACGAAACTTTCTTTCCGTTTGTACGTGTGAGACCATGATAAGATTTTATGTTCTATCTCAACAGGACAATACAAATCAGAGACACATTGTTTATTGATCCTATAGCAAAAGCTTACCCTCTTATTTAGGCACAATTGCAGCAATCATACCATTCACACATTTTCCTTCTACTAGACTGAACTCCTACAAAATCTTTCTTCTCCTCCCTATACATATTTTCATCCATTGCTGTAAGATTCTAAACTTTTCAGATAATTTTTCCTTCTCAGTGGATGGTATGACTTGAGACATTCATGCACTTATCAGGAATTATTTCAGCTCCAAACCTCCCTGAAATCTTTGTAGAGAAATCAGATTTACAATTGCTTTTGGATACCTTCTGTTTGAAAGTGGAACATGGAGGTTTTTAATCTGGATTTTAAAATACAAAAAACTCAAATTTCTTGAATCCAGCTTTCCAGGGACCAAATCTGTAGTGGTTTGTCATGCTGTAGCTTTTTTTTTTTTTTAATTCTTTTTTTTTTTATAACGTTTATTTATTTTTGGGACAGAGAGAGACAGAGCATGAATGGGGGAGGGGCAGAGAGAGAGGGAGACACAGAATTGGAAACAGGCTCCAGGCTCTGAGCCATCAGCCCAGAGCCTGACGCGGGGCTCGAACTCCCGGACCGCGAGATCGTGACCTGGCTGAAGCCGGACACCTAACCGACTGCGCCACCCAGGCGCCCCTGCTGTAGCTTTTAATAAGACCATCAGTTAACTAGAGAGTAGAGAGCAAATGTCTATACAGCTATCAGATAATCCCTTCAGGTAGGTAATGATTTTACTATGCTTTAGAAACAACACAGCCTCTTTAAAAAAAAAAAAAAAATGTATTTATCTTGAGAGACAGACAGAGAGAGAGACAGAGAGAGACAGAGAGAGAGAGAGAGAGAAGGAGTGAGTAGGAGTAGGGGAGTGGCAGAAAGACAGGGAGAGAGAATATCCCAAGCAGGCTCTGTGCTGTCAGTCTGGAACCCAATGCAGGGCTTAATCTCATGAAACTGTGAAATCATGGCCTGAACCAAAATCAAGAGTCAGATGCTTGTCTGACTGAGGCACACAGGGGCACCATCACAGCCTCTTAGTTGCAGGTGATACCTCTATTAAATACCACAATCATGTAAAAGTCCTACTAGATGTGTCCTCCAAAGGCATTGGCTATAATAAGTGCGAGTCACATACTATACAGCTGACTCAAGAAGCAAAAGACACTTCTTTAAACAATTCTTATGCTATATAAACTTCATGCTATCCACAAAGTTCAAAAATAAAGGTTCTGGCTAACTCTTGACTACTGGCTCTTGAGTCTTGAGTGAATACTAATCTCAAGCACTTGACTCACCAATACCAGACAGGAAAATATCACATGGTTTGTTTCAACCCGATGGTCTTTGGTGGCAATAAGACTACTACTTGGTCTGCTCAAAGATGCTAAAATAATGTCTCTCAATGAAGTTACTTTCCTTTCTGCTGTGGAAAGGAAAAAAAAAATAAGAACAATCATAAATAAACCTTGGTGGGAAAATTTCAATAAGTGAAAATAACGTCCCTGGAGCAGGTCTCACCTTTCAAGCACACGGTCCTGAGAAAACTATATAGATTGGACATGGACAGGAGGTAAAATTTATAAGCCTTTTGAATATCCAAAATGGGTTTTTTTCAGATACAAACTTCCTTATATTTTTCAATTTCAATTTCAGTATCTTTGTTTTCTGGTGGCCTAAAAGGTGTTTACCTGACTAAAGCAACTGTTTTGACAATAGAAATATTGAGAACTATTTATTCACTTGTATATTGAGAAAGGAATTCAATTTTTTGAAACAATAATAAAGAAACTCTGTGAGGCTCTGTCCTTAACCCAGAAGTATCCCTGTCCCTATTACCGCAAGTCTCCAGAGAAAATAGAATGAGTACATGACCTATTGAAGCTGAAACTTAAAAAACTAAACAGGGGATTTTAGTTGCTTGTCCCAAGCTCTCAAAACCCTTAGATCCACTCCCAAAGAACCATCACAGATTACCACCTTGTGAACTGCCCATGCAACTGGGGATCTCACCCTCTTCTGCTCTTTCAAATATGGCTAAATATGGATAAACCAGTAGGCATTTAATACAGTATCCCTAACCATATAATCAACATGTCCCAGCGGCTTCTCCCTAGGATAAATCACAGGAATCCTTGCATGAATTTTGGGTCAGAGTCCTGGTTTATTGTATATACCAGCAATGTAAGACCAATATTGAACCTCATAGAAAGACATTTTATCATGTACTATTAACCACAGAAAATCAATTTTTATATTCATGTTTCCCAGTTAAGAAGATATCATACCATTGCCTCCTGGATTTTTTGCCAATAGGAGATCTAAAATGGAATATTTCTCAAGTTTTTCAGGAAATTATCAGCATCAAGAAAGCATTTTCTTCATTTCCTTTCCCTCGTATTGCTGGAGTTCCATACACCACAAAGTATCCAGCCAATTCTATTAGTCATGGTACGTGCATTAAATCGGCAATATCTATATGAGGCCTGTCTAATAACAAGATCAAACCTTAGATCAAGCAGCAGACTGTTGATATTAAGTTTCTGACTGAGACATTTGGATTAAGACCCTGAATGACAGAAGTCATGGTTCTACATTCTTTTTTTTTAATTAAAAAAATAATGTTTATTTATTTTTGAGAGAGACAGAGACAGAATGTGAGTGGGTTAGGGGCAGAGAGAGAGGGAGACACAGAATCCGAACCAGGCTTCAGGCTCTGCGCTGTCAGCAGAGAGCCCGACGCGGGGCTCAAACTCACAAACCTTGAGATCATGACCTGAGCTGAAGTTGGACGCTCAACCGACTGAGCCACCCAGGCACCCCCGTGATTCTACATTCTTTTTGTATTTTTTAACTTGGTCTTTAAGGATATGATTTTCCCACTATGTTGCCTTATGGGTTTTTACTGTTAAAATGAAATTTTAAAGTTTTTCTTCCAAACTTGATTCTCTGGATAAATCTGGAGGATAAAGAAAATTTTTGCAAATCTACAGATATCAAAATTCCCTTCTTTACTGTCTCAGGGTAGAGATAAGAACCATTCTACTTAATAACAATAGTAGCAGAACCTTGGCTAAGAGGTTATTGTCTAAAACTTTCTGGTAATTATCAAGTCAATACTTGTTTTCTCTATTGTCAATTATTGTTTTTTCTCCAGAGACTTAAACGCTTATAGCCACTTACTGATACATGATTGAGATGCAACTGCAAAGACAAAAGTAACAAGAAGACATGATGACAGCTCTCACCAAGTTCTAGACTGCCATCAGCAGCAGATCTGGAGTTCTGAACACAGCGAGGTGCAGTTGCGTGATGAGACTTAGTCTCCCTGTTAACCAAAAGAGATACCCACTGTGGCTGTCACATTCCCCTGGCTTCTGCAGCTGCTCCTCCCTTCCCCTCTTGCACATGACCCTACCTCTTACAACTACTCTGAGTCAAATATCTCAATAAAATCCAATTGCATAAACCATTGCTCATAATCACTAGAATGGTTGGTTCTTCCTTTTCCTAAAGCCAATTTTGATCACCTATGCCTGATATTAGCTGAACCTCTGCTAAACGTCTATAAAAGTTCCTCTTTCGTACTGAAGGCAGAACACTTCTTCAGAGTTCTCACACTGCAGTGCTCTGAATAAAGGCTTATGTTTAACAGTGCTGTTGAAATCCTTCTATGTATTAGTAATTCAGTTTATTCATACTGTTATTACATGTTTAGAGTTTTCAGTTCCATTTATTCAACTCTTTTCTTTATTATGACCAATTACGGTTACATGATATCTTCTTTACATGAGATGTTCTGTTTTCAATAAATATTTTGGCAAAACCCACTTTTATCTATTTGCCTTATTATACTTTTAACCTTGCCCATAATGTCTCTAATGGTTTTCATTCTCTATATTTATTTGTTTACTTCAAAAGTGGCTTTTGTATTCTTTTATTTCTTCATTTATTCTCCCTAGTGTTACGCAGGTTCCATATATTGCAAACTATATTAGTCACAGTATGTGCACTAAATTAACATGAGGTTTTCCAATAACTAGAAAACACAGATTTGGAAACAAGAAGTTATATGGAATAAGACTTTCTCCATTCACCTATTTTTAGACGAGGGTTAACAATGGAAGTGTCCTAGTTTTGATCCATTATTATACATAGGACATATGTAAAGTTGATGAAATAGACCTTTATGGGATCATCTAGAACTAAAGAAACAGAATAATGATCTATGACTTTTTGAGGGCTTTTTAAAAACAATGGAACTTCTTTTCAGAAAAATGCACATAAGTACCTACTTATACCTAAATATTTATGCGCAGTTTTAGAGAGTGCACAGATTTCTTGAAGTCAGTCTTGTATGCCTAAGTATCTACAAAAATCTACTCTTATTTTGCCTAGAAGAGCCCCCAAGTATTTATATCATGTACTGTGTTTTTGTTCTGCAGCTGTCTTATAAGCCTATTTTTTAATCTTGGATTGACAATAAATGAATAGCTTAAGCAAGTGACACCCAGGAAGTGTCCTATGTGTGTTCACTTCAAAAGGCTCAATTAATATTGTAATGAATATTTATCGATTCTCCCCAGAATTTATGGCACTATCACATAAAGGCTATTTGTTTTAGGGTTCTCCTGTGCACATTTGGGCAGAGATTGACGGAAGACTTTAGTTAATTTAAACAGATACCTTCTTTTATATAAACTTTTCCTGTAAGATAGAAGTATGCACATTTAGAAGTCTACATTAACAAACTAATTAAATCATATGGCATGATTGAGATAATCTGATGGATGATATTTCTCACTCTGGTTTGTGGATAAGGAAATATTTGAATAAGAGAAGAAAGTCACACTAAGCCCCACTCACCTATCTTTGTCACTTTTAAATTATCCTGTTGCTCTATTTTTTTGACTATGTCAGTTATAAAAGCTAGTCCAAGAAAATGAATGTAGACAACGAAAAATAGAGAATGGCATATTGACAGCTATCTTTCTGTTTATATAAATGGCACTTAGATTCCCAGTATATCTTTGTAATTCCCACTTGTCTGACTCAATATTGGGAAGGCCAATGTGTAAATGAATAAGAGCCTGGATAGATATTTAGGAGAAAACCATCACATGGGTAGAGAAAATCTCACACATATCTTGGCTCATCATGAATTTTGCCTCAGTGATAATCAGTGCCAAATAAGGAAGGCAAAACAGGTGTTATTTGGAGCAATGGGAGACAGGACCTCTTACCTTGGGCATTAGTAACCTCATGGTGTACAATTACAGTGGTCACTAGGGTGCAAAGGACTTCTGCTAGTTGAGGAGCTTTTTGTAGACAAAATATGAAAGCAGTCTAGATCAGAAAAGCAAAACAGGGCAGGTGCTATATCAAAACCTGAAGAGGTGGCTGTGGGGGGGGTGTGAAATAGGTGGTGGGGATTAAGGAGTACAATTCTGATGACCACCAGGTGTTGTATGGAAGTGTTGGATCACTATGTTATACACCTGAAGCTATTATTACATTGTATGTTAAACAAAAACTTAAAAAAAAAAAAAGAAACAAAAGAATGTGTGTTCTATTCATACATGGTATACCGGTGAGTCTCTCTGGTTCAAGTACATAAGACATTTCTTTTCCTTCTTCTTCTTTTTTTTTTTTTTTTTTGAGAAGGAGGTGGATGGAATTTCATGAGTTGTAGATGAATATGAGTTGCAAAGATATATAATTTATTGCATAAGTATATATAGTAATGATGAATTGATAGTATAACAGCTATAACCTAATGCTACATAATCAGTTAATAAATACATATTAATTACTTATATGTCACACACATGTAAGTATGTAAGTATTAAAAAATGATTCTTGCCATTCAGATAATTGCAATATGGTTGGAAAAATAATTATAAATGTATCTAATGAATACATTTGCATTCAGACAATATACTAGTCTTAAGAAATAATGAACATGTGAAAAAATAACTTTTCTCACAAGAAGAGTACAAAGCAATGAATGGTATATTTTATACACCAAATCATGCCAATGTAGTAGGAGATAATTTTGAAGATAATTTTCATGTAAAAACAAAAAGAAATAAGTTCATCTTGACATCTTGACACTTACCAATTGTACATATTTTGACAAATGACTTATACTCTATGACTGTCATTTATATGTATAGTAATTTTACACAGGATTTTGTGGAATTAAATAAAACTGTAAATGTGACAGGAAAAATATTAATTTCCTTTGCTTTGTAGCAAGGTGAATCTTGGTACCTAACAAATGTAGGGAATATCTATATGCACTATTTATCCTCTTGAAGTATACGTGCTTGTGACAACCAAATGAATGATAGTGTGAAATTGATAATTCTTTGGATATATAGTCAGTTTTTTCAGTCATTTATTCAGCAAATATTTACTTTGCACTCCTTAGGCAGTGTGCAAGATGCAAGTTAAGAAGTGTTTTTTTGTTGTTGTTGTTGGTATGTTTGTTTTTATTTAAAAAAAAATGGGTAGGACTCTATTCTCCCGAAGGTTGCAATTTAAGGATAGACATGGACATTATATAAATACGAATATATATATATATATATATATATATTTCATTATATATATATATATCTTTCATTTATATATATTTTATATTCATTTATATATATTATATTCATTATATATATATATATATATATATATATATATATATATATCTTTCATTTAACACTCTGGTCATGATTCTGTACCCAACCATAATATAATAATGGGTACCCAACAACTAAAAAAAAACTGTTTTTACACATTAGAAAGACACCACAGGACTTTAATCCCTGAAAGAAAGGAAATAAACAAAGTGTGTCTTAATTTTGCCCCAATCTATAGCTTAGAGGCACTGTCAAAAGTATAAAGGAGAAGGATGGGGCGCCTGGGTGGCTCAGTCGGTTGAGCGTCCGACTTCGGCTCAGGTCATGATCTCGTGTTCATGAGTTTGAGCCCCGCGTCAGGCTCTGTGCTGACAGCTCACAGCCTGGAGCCTGCTTCGGATTCTGTGTCTCCCTCTCTTTCTCTGCCCCTCCCCCACTCATGCTCTGTCTCTCTCTCAAAAATAAATATTAAAAAAAAAAGAGTATAAAGGAGAAGGAAACCAAGCAGAGTCCAGTGTTCTCTCCAAGATGCTTCCTGATATGAGGAGACAGATAAAAGTTCAAGCACTAAGTGTCTGGTGAATATTTTGTTCAATGAATAGTTGAATTAATAAATAACTTTGGATTTTCTGTCTAGGGGAAGAAACAGAAAACTCTGCCATGCTTTTTAAAAGCAGAATCTATAGAGGCACAAACAGGAGATAGAGTTACAAGTGAGAGTTAATAACCTTCAAATTTTTTGCACAGCATATGTTTTGGAGTTGTTTTAATTTTCTAGTTATTTTCCTCTGAAGAAGTTCCAGTTTGTTATATTGCTTTTAAAACTTGGAATTTTAACATAAAATAATGATTTATCTCTGTTTAATTGGGATATGACATGGTAATTTTTAGCAATATGTTTTTATGATTTTAAAGGTTAAATACTCTTGAATTCAATTGCAGAATCTACCATGAGTCACTTCAAATAGCTCTTCCCCTTAAATGTTTCTAAATTGATATAAATAATATAATGGAATCATAAAAAATAATTTACAAAGGATTATACAATATTAATATTATATAGCTTGATACTAATTCAATTCAACTGACAAATATTTTATAAAAATAAACAGGACAGACTAATTCTTGCCTTCAATGCATGCTAGTAGGGTAACAAGAAATCATAAATGAATAATTAATTGGATAATACCAGATAATTCTCAATAATTTATATTATAAAGAAAAACAAAAGAATATATTATAAAAGAGGAAATAGCTGAAGGCCAATACTTTAAACTTGTTGTATACTCACATAACAGTACTACCAGCACCCGAAAAGCTACCCTCTTGTCATGTTTTCAATAAATAGCAATATAAGAAGTATTTTACCATTTTTTTAAATTTTAAATAAAAAGAATCACATGGAATGTACTTTTGCTTTGATTATTTTTGTTCAACTTTTTTTGAGAATTCATTGATATTTTGCATGCAAATATAGATCTTCAATTCTAATTGCTGTATAATATCCCATAGTTTAAATATATCAACAGTTAATTCAATTATAGATGAACAGTTGGGCTTTTTTTTGCCTCATCTATAGTAAATAGTATGGCTATGAATATCATGTTTAAGGAAATTTGGTGATGGGGCTTAACTTTAAATAAAATCTTTTCTGAGGAGGTGTTATTGCAGTAAGATTTATAATGAGCCTGTTATTGCTGTTGCATAACAAATTATCTCAAAATGTAATAGGTTAAAAAATATTTTTTATGCAAACAAATTTTGTGGAAAATTCAGACATGGCACACTGGGATGATCTGCCCTGTGCTTCACATCTCAAGCCTCAACCTGAAAGGCTCAGAGGTTAGGGATGGCTGGATGTCTGAAAGCTGCAGGGGTTTAAAGATTCACTCACATTTATGATACCTGGTCTGGGAGGACTTGAAGACCACTATTGCTGATTCTTACATAAGAATCATGCTGATTCTCCATGTGTCTTGGCTTCCTCAAAGCAATGCATTATCACAATAATTGGACTTATTACCTGAAAGCTCAAGAGCTAAGTATGAGTGCTCCAGCCTAAAAACCCTCAGATGTCATACAGCAGCACTTCTGGTACACTCTATCAGTCACACAAGCCCCTTGACTCAGGGGGCCAAGGCATTGATCTATCTATAGAAAGAATGCCAAGAAAAAGAGGGTGGGAGGCATATTTTTAAACCTTCTAAAATCAGACATAAGAAACGTATTAATTAATTCAGAGGAAAAAATAACTATAAAATCTCTAAGTGGGAAACAAGTTTTAACTTTTTGAGGAGGGACAAAAGTCAGATTGCCTGAGGATAGTAAGAAATGAGTAGTAGGCAGAGGCCATATATATATATATTTTTTTTTTTTCAAAATATTGTAGTCCACGACAGAGCTCCATGGAATATTTACACAAATACATTTCCTTCAAGAAATCTTTCCTGTCTCCTTCATTCCTAGAAGAAATATCTTTTTAAAAATTTTGAAATCTCTGGAAGATGGCAGAACAGCATGGAAGTTTGTTTGTTTGTTTGTTTGTTTGTTTGTTTTTGCATCTTGCATCCATGAAATATAGGCAGATCAATACTAAACCATCCTGCACACCTAGAAAACTGATTTGAGGATTAACAACAATTTTCACAACCTGAACCACAGAACTCAGAACGTACATGGCATGGAGAGGTGAATTGGGGGAGAGAGAAGCAGCAGAGGGTAGGAAGCTGCTTTTGCTTGCGGAGAGAGGATGGAGATGGGGAGACAGTATGGGAAAGCATGCCCCCACCACCCCTGAAAGCAGCTGGAGAGAAAGTGGAAAAGTGGAAACAGCCACAGGGACTGAACTAACAATGGAGAAAGGAGAAAGGAGAGGGTTTAAATTCCATTAAGACTCTAAAAATGGGGGGAGCACAGAGTCTGAAATTCTGCAGCTCAATACCTGGTGGTGCTCTGGTGGGAAGAGCAAATCCCCAGGAGCAGAGTGAGGTCCGTGTGGTCCTCGGGCCACATGGGGAGAGACAGTTCCCCTGCTGGGAGGATTGTGGTAGAGGCTGTGCAGCCACCCCACAAAGGTCCCAGCAGACCCCAGAGAACAGCCACATTCACTGGTGCTGGAACAAGGTTGTTAAGGGTGAAGCCTCATGCCAGATGTGTGTTGTTATTTTCCATAATCCCTGAAACGCTGCTGCTACACGATTGTGTGAACTTTTTCTGGGGTGGGCTGGCACCCAGTCGCAGTCTCTGGGCATCGACAGCAGCACAGTCACACAAACGTTGCTGGGTGTGACCAGCACCCAGCCATTGCTCAGTGAGAACCTCCCACAGAAGTTATGAGCAGGTCAAAGCCACAGTCCCTCAGAAGTGAGGGGTTGGGAAACCAACAGCCACATCAGAGATAAAACTCAGGAGGGAGGTGCCTCCTGGCAAAATGATGGCTTGGTCACAGACAGTGTAAAGGCGGGGAGTGGATGGAAGCTGGAGACAAAGGACGAGTGTGCAATTGCTGATTGGGGAGAACAGAATTATGATACTAGAGACTGGGTAGCTGGGGGATGCCATTTTCACACCTCCCATGCATGTGCATACACACCTACACGCACTACAAGAATCCACCCCAGTAAGCTAAGCAGCATTCTCCATCTAGTGGAGAACGGAGCCGTTACACTAGGCCTCACCAAACTGGGCCAGCTGGGCCAACACCACAAGTCTCTTTGCCTGCTTAGTTTATGGACTATAAAGTGCTTCACAGTTTGACTTCTAGGGGAAAATGATGTAATTTCAATCATATTTCAGTCTGTTCACTTGTCTATCTATTAAATTTTCTTATTTTTTTCTTTTTCATTTCTTTTATTTTTCTTGAATATTGAAAGAGGAAAAAATTATTTTTATTTTCAATTTCTATAAAAAATATTTTTCTTTTACTTTTTTCTAGTATATTTTTTACTTTTATAAATTTTTCAAATTCTACTTTGTGTCCATCATTTCATTTTATTCTATTTCATTGTGTTCATTTTTCATATTTTCAAACATTTTCCTTTTTTTTCTCCCCCCCTCTTTTCTCTAATCTATCAAGCTCCTTTCAACAACCAGACCAAAGCAAATCTAGGATCTAGCATCATTTATTTGACTTGTGTGTGTTTGTGTGTTGCTTTTAAAGTTTTAATTTTAATTTTTTTTACCTTATTTATTCCTTTTCTTCCTTTAAAATGACAAAATTAAGGAATTCACCACAAAAGAAAGAGCAGGAAGAAACGACAGTCAGGGACCTAATCAACACAGATACAAGCAAGATGTCTGAACCAGAATTTAGAATCACGACAAGAATACTGGCCAGGGTTGAAAAGAAGGAAAAGCTAGTCAGTATGAAATAGAAAATGTTGCAACTGAGCTGCAATCTTAAATGAATGCCACGGCGGCAGGGATGGATGAGGCAGAGCAGTAAATCAGCAATATAGAGGACAAATTTATGGAGAATAATGGACAGGAAAAAAAAGGAGACTAAGGCAAAAGAGTGTGGTTTAAGAATTAGAGAAATCAGTGACTCATTAAAAAGGAACAACATCAGAATCATAGGGGTCCCAGAAGATGAAGAAAGAGAAAAAGCGGTAGAAAGGTTACATGAGCAAATCAAAGCAGAAAACTTTTTCCTAACGTGGGGAAAGACACAGGCATCAAAATCCAGGAAGCACAGAGGACTCCCAGTAGATTCAATAAAAATCAACAATCAACATGGCATATCATAGTTAAATTCACAAAATACTCAGGCAAGGAGAGAATCATGAAAGCAGCAAGGGAAAAAAAGTCCTTAACCTACAAGGGAAGACAGATCAGGTTTCCAACAGACCTATCCACAGAAACTTGGCAGGCCAGAAAGTAGTGGCAAGATATGTTCAATGTGCTGAATCAGAAAAACATGCAGCCAAGAATTGTTTCTCCAGCAAGCCTGTCATTCAAGATAGGAGAGATTAAAAGTTTCCCAGACAAACATATTTAAAGGAGTTCATGACCACTAAACCAGCCCTGTGAGAAATGTTAAGAGGGGACTCTGAGGGGAGAAAAGACTAAAAGCAACAAAGACTAGAAAGGACCAGAGAACACCCCTAGAAACTCCAACTCTACAAGAAACATAATGGCAATAAATTCATACCTTTCAGTACTCACTCTAAACATCAATGGACTAAATGCTCCAATAAAAAGATATAGGGTAATAGAACGAATAAGAAAACCAGATCCATCTGTATGCTGTTTACAAGAGACCCACTTTAGATCTAAAGATACCTTCAGACTGAAAGTAAGAGGACGGAGAACCATCTATCATACTAGTGGTAGACCAAAGAAAGCTGGAGTAGCCATACTTATATCAGACAATCTAGACTTTGAAATAAGATTGTAACAAGAGATGAAGAAGGGCATTATATCATAATTAAGGGGTCTATCCACGAAGAAGACCTAACAATTGTAAACATTTATGCTCCATATATGATAGCACCCAAATATATACATCAATAAATCACAAACATAAAGAAACTCATTGATAATAATACCATAATAGTAGGGGACTTCGACACCCACTTACAACAATGGACAGATCATCTAAACAGAAAATCAACAAGGAAACAACGCTTTGAATGACACTGGACCAGATGGACTTAACAGATATATTCAGAATATTTCATCCTACAGCATTGGAATATACATTCTTCTCCAGTGTGCATGGAACGTTCTCCATAATAGATCACATACTGGGACACAAATCAGCCCTCAACAAGTACAAAGCGATTGAGATCATATGTGCATATTTTCAGACCACAACGCTATGAAACTCGAAATCAACCACAAGAAAAAATTTGTAAAGACTTGGAGACTAAAGATCATCCTACTAAAGAATGAATGGACTATCCAAGAAGTTAAAGAGGAAATTAAAAAGTACATGAAAGCCAACAAAAATGATAACACCACAGCCCAAAACCTCTGGGACGCAGTAAAGGTGGTCATAAGAGGGAAGTATATAGCAATCCAGGTCTTCCTAAAGACGGAAGAAAGGTCTTAGATACACAACCTAACCTTACATCTTAAAGAAAGGGGAAAAGAACAACAAATAAAATAAAAAACCAGCAGAAGACAGGAAATAATAAAGATTAGAGCAGAAACCAATGCTATGGAAACCAAAAAAATGGTAGAACAGATCAATGAAACCAGAAGCTGGCTCTTTGAAAGAATTAACAGACTTGATAAACCATTTACCAGTTTGATCAAAAAGAAAAAGGAAAGGGCCCAAATAAATAAAATCAAGAAAGAAAGAGGAGAGATCACAACCAATACAGGAGAAACAAAAATAATAATAAGAAAATATTATGAGCAATTATATACCAATAAAATTGAAACAGGAAGAAACTGAAACAGAAAGAAATAGAAAATTTGAATAGGCCCATAACCAGTAAAGAAATTGAAATTCGTAATCAAAATTCTCCCAACAAACAAAAATCCAGGGCCAGATGGCCCTCCAGGGAAATTCTACCAAACACTTAAGGTAGAGTTAACACCTATTCTCTTGAAGCTGTTCCAAAAAAATAGAAATGGAAGGAAAACTTCCAAACTCTTTCTATGAAGCCTGCATTACCTTGATTCCAAAACAAAGACACCACTAAAAAGGAGAACCATAGACCAATTTCCCTGATGAACATGGATACAAAAATCTTCAACAAGATATTAGCCAACCATGTCCAACAATACATTAAAACAATTATTCACCAGGACCAAGTGGGATTTATACCTGGGATGCAGGGCTTGTTCAATATCTTCAAAACAATCAATGTGATTCATCACATCAATAAAAGAAAGGACAATAACCACATGACCCTCTTGATAGATTCAGAGAAAGCATTTGACAAAATACAGCATCCTTTCTTGATAAAAACCCTCAAGAAAGTAGGGATAAAAAGATCATACCTCGAGATCATAAAGGCATATATGAAAGACCCAACACTAATATCATCCCCAATGGGGAAAAACTGAGATCTTTCCCGCTAAGGTCAAGAATAAGACAGGGATGTCCACTCTCACCACTGTTATTCAACATAGTATTGGAAGTCTTAGCCTTTGCAATCAGACAACACAAAGAAATAAAAGGCATCCAAGTCAACCAGGAGGAGGTCAAACTTTCACTCTTTGTAGACGACATGATACTCTATACAAAAAACCCAAGAGATTCCACCAAAAAACTGCTTGAACTGATCCATGAATTTGGCAAAGTTGCAGGATATAAAAGCAATGCACAGAAATCAGTTGCATTCCTATACACCAGCAATGAAGCAACAGAAAGAGAAATCAAGGAATCAATCCCATTTACAACTGCACCAAAAACCATAAAATACCTAGGAATAAACCTAACCAAAGAGGTGAAAAGTCTATACACTGAAAACTATAGAAAGCGTATGAAAGCAATTGAAGAAGGCACCAAAAAAATGGAAAAAAGTTTCCATGCTCCTGGATAGGAAGAACAAATATTGTTTAAATGTCAATACTACCCAAAGAAATCTACATATTCAATGCAATCCCTATCAAAATAACACCAGCATTCTTCACAGAGCTAGAACAAACAATTCTAAAATTTGTATGGAACCACAAAAGACCCCAAAAATCCAAAGCAATCTTGAAAAAGAAAACCAAAGCAGGAGGCATCACAATCTCAGACTTCAAAGCTGTATTACAAAGCTATAACCATCAAGACGGTATGGTACTGGCACAAAAACAGCCACTGAGATCAGTCGAACAGAATAGAAAACCCAGAAATGGACCCACAAACACATGGCCAACTAATCTTTGACAAAGCAGGAAAGAATATCCAATGGAATAAAGACAGTCTCCTCAGCAAGTGGTGCTGGGAAAACTGGACAGTGACATGTAGAAGAATGAACCTGGACCACTTACTTACACCATACACAAAAATAAACTCAAAATGGATGAAAGACCTAAATGTAAGTCAGGAAGCCATCAAATCCTCAAGGAGAAAGCAGGCAAAAACCTCTTTGACCTTGGATGCAGCAACTTCTTACTCAACACATCTCCAGAGGCAAGGGAAACAAAAGCAAAAATGAACTATTGGGATCTCATCAAAATAAAAAGCTTCTGCACAGTGAAGGACACAATCAGCAAAACTAAAAGGCAACCGACAGAATGGGAGATATTTGCAAACGACATATCAGATAAAGGGTTAGTATCCAAAATCTATAAAGAACTTATCAAACTCAACACCCAAAATACAAATAATCCAGTGAAGAAATGGACAAAAGGGATGAATAGACAATTCTCCAAAGAAGACATCCAGATGGCCAACTGACACATGAAAAAATGCTCAACATCACTCATCATCAGGGAAATACAAATCAAAACCACAATGAGATACCACCTTACACCTGTCAGAATGGCTAACATTAACAACTCAGGCAACAACAGATATTGGCGAGGATGCAGAGAAAGAGGATCTCTTTTGCACTGCTGGTAGGAATGCAAACTGGTGCAGCCACTGTGGAAAACAGTATGGGGGTTCCTCAAAAAATTAAAAATAGAACTACTCTATGACCCAACAATCCCACTACTAGATATCTATAAGGGATACAGGTATGCTGTTTCGAAGGGACACATGCACCCCAATGTGTATAGCAGCACTAGCAACAATAGCCAAAGTATGGAAAGAGCCCAAATGTCCATCGATGGATGAATGGATAAAGAAGAGGTGGTATATATATAATGGAGTATTACTCGGCAATCAAAAAGAATGAAATCTTGCCATTTGCAACTACTTGGATGGAACTAGAGGGTATTAAGCTAAGCAAAATTAGTCAGAGAAAAACAAATATCATATGACTTCACTCATATGAGGACTTAAAGATACAAAACCGGTGAACATAAGGGAAGGGAAGCAAAAATAATATAAAAACAGGGAGGGGGACAACATAAGAGACTCTTAAATATCGAGAACAAACAGAGGGTTACTGCAGGGGTTTGGGGAGGGGGGATGGGCTAAATGGGTAGGGGCATTAAGGAATCTACTCCTGAAATCAGTTACGCTCTATTCTAACTAACTTGGATATAAATTAAAAAAATAAATTAAAACAAAAGAATATTTTAGGCCATTATGTAGGCCATAAAACTTTTGGATACTATTTTAAGTTCCAGCTATTGGAAAACATATAAGGTAGAGGCATTGTCTTATTTACATTTTAACAATATAATCTCTTTTTGGCAGACATAGAAATAATCATTTGTAGGGAGGCAAGAGACTAAAAAGCTTTTTAAAGAATACAAGTACAGGGGGATATTGGCTAGATAGTGGCAGTAAACATGGAAATGTGGAAAGTGGATAGATGAATTTAATCATTTTTTGGCTAACTCTTGCTCATTCAATATTCAATTCTGGATCATCATTTTCCTTGAAATTTACTCTAATCTTTCTCTACCAACCCACCTCAACCCAGGATAATTTAAGAATTCCTCTGCTGGCTTAGGAATTCGTACATAAGTCTGTAATTTATTTACAATGTTATGTTAAAATTATCTATGTGTGTATATACACAATAAATCTTATGGTCACGAAGAGTAGGAATTTGGTCCTACCTAAATTTGTATCCCTAGGGTCAAGAAAAATTTAGTAACTGAAAAAAGGCTATATGCTTTTAAAATGCTTAAATAGTTTAGTTAATAATAGCTGCAATTTATATTTTAATGTATAATTAATATATATCACAAATTAACCCTTTACATATATAAAGGACTTCGACTCAGGTCATGATCTCATGGCTCGTGAATTCGAGCCCCGTGTTGGGCTCTGTGCTGACACCTTAGAGCCTGGAGCCTGCTTTGGATTCTGTGTCTCCCTCTCTCTGCTCCTCCCCCATCCGTGCTCTGTGTCTCTCAAAAATAAATGTCAAAAAAATAAAAAA
Source organism: Prionailurus viverrinus (assembly GCF_022837055.1). Taxonomy (NCBI): domain Eukaryota; kingdom Metazoa; phylum Chordata; class Mammalia; order Carnivora; family Felidae; genus Prionailurus; species Prionailurus viverrinus. Next base: position 58,989,637 of record NC_062578.1, on the reverse strand, counting down.
AAAATCAAGTAATCAGGAGACACATTTCTTTATGTAATTCTTAATTATTTCTAAAATTATTGCCAATAATCAATGCCAATCAGAAACAATTATTTTACAATGTTACTTTGGAACATTGATATTGTGCTGTTTTCAAGAGATGAAATTCCATCTTCTGTATCATGGTGTATTTATTATTACTTGAAATTTAGCCATGAAAAAATGACTGAAGTCAGATAAAATGGCATTTATTTTATAATAGCATGGTTTAGGCCAGTGAACATATGCAATAAATTGGTAACTCTGAAAATAAATTTAACACCAATCGAAAGGAAAGACAACTATGATGTGTACTATTTTTGTGGTATAAAACAACTAAGTCTTCAGTCAAAAATGAGATTCAATACCTTCTTTCAGTCTATTTAGTCCTAGTCTGCCTTGAGGCAAAATAATGGATCAAAGGAACTCTCAAAGTCATCCCAAGTCTATAATCTACCAGAAAATAGTGCAACAGTTTCCTAAGGCACTACTACAAGCATAAAAATACCAAGTTGAAAACACACAAATAAAATGTTGAATTGAGAGGATGTAAAAAACAGGTGAATATTTTGGTTAGAAGCCACTTTAAAAAATTATTCATTTACTTCTGTATTTTTTCATAGACTTGTTGAACATTTCTATGTGCTATATCCTGGGCCATAAAAATGAATAAGACCTAGATACTTCTAGTTAAACCCATGTGCTGTACATAGAACAAATGAAAATATATGTCTGCAGTTCTTTTATATTTCTCCTATCCATTATTTAGGAATTTAATCTCACTCAACTTCTGCACACAAATCTAGGACCCATGCTAACATTAGATAGGGGAGATTCACTTGTGAGCCACAAAACAAGACAAGCTTGCATTTGATCACACTGTTTTTCTTCTACCCAAGAGTCTATACTCTTGACCTTGTTCTAGAATACCTGATTCTAGATCGCTATCACCATGTCTGAGACTCTGCTACCCATTGTTATATCACTACTTCTAAGTCATCTTTGTGTGAATATACATACTTGATGCACATTCATGAACTTGGCCCTACATTAGACCTGTTGGGTTTTCATGAATAGTTTTCCTATATCTCTAGATTCAATTCTGACTATATCTATTTCCTATGGTAATACTTATGAAATGTACAGTAAGTGTTTGAAATCTGTTCAATCACCACAGATAGAATTCTTCCATGGGCTTTTGCATCAACAGAACAAATTTAACAATGAAACAGAAACAAAACAAAACAAAACAAAAAATCCTATAGAGATTTAAAGCAATGTAGGAGAATATTCTAGATAGCAGTCTAGCTCTTGATAGTACAGATGGTGAAATAAATAACCATCTCCAATATGCTAATTATTCCTATTTAAGGGCTTGTCCCATGCAGTACTGAGAACATATTTATATATTATTTGTAATTTGCTTATGATAACAACCATTTATTCATTACATTGCTCAAATGGATCAGATACTCCCTGAGATTATGATGGGAAGGGCATGAAGATTAAGAAGGCATGAGAGCTGCTCCTCAGGGTCATTTGAGAGATTAGAGGCATAAACAAATAAGCAAATAAATATACAAATTGATGCAGACAATACTCAAGATCTATGCAAATGTATTTGAAATCATAGAAGAAATTTTTAAAGGAGACTGGAGTTGCATTGTACCAGTGACAATTGAGCTGAAGACTAATACGCTGGGTGGATAGAAAGATAAAGGGCATCCCAGGAACATTAATCAGAAAGTTCAAAAGCATAAATACATGAACAATCATGAAAGGGTTATATTTTAGAACTGTTAGAGATGTGAGAGGTTTATAGAGAAAATAGGGATTGAACATAAAACTCTAGAGAACACTAATTTAGGGCTTAGGAAGAGAAGAGAAAAGAAAAGCATTTTGAGAATAAGAGGTGACATAGAGGAGAGTGATATAGACATGCAAGGAAAAAATAAGGATATATATATATATATTGGGAGAATAGCTATTTAAAAATTTTTTTCACTTCTTTCTCTGGGAAGAGAAGGAAAAACCAGTAGTCCAGAAGACAAGCCAGAATAATTGCAGTCAGATATTTATCAAAAGAGGCCTCTCGCTTGACCACTGAGGCATTGGATCCTGTCTGTGCCTCTGGTACTCTACAGAGCATTGCCCGTTTCCTTTGTGCAAATGGATGTTAACTAACAGACTCCACACTTTGAACTCTTATACTCATGCTGTTTCTGCCACCTTTTCTACACTTATTTACTTTGTAGGTACCTTGAAGACTTCATCTTTCATGTAAAGCATTTAGCTGAATACCTGTTACCTAGTAAGTGCTCAATTGTAATTAGTCCTTGTCTGTGTATTACAATAAAGGAATAATGATTCCCTTGCTATTTATTATTATTGTTGTTATTGATTTGAACTTTCTATTTCCATAAGAGATTATCAATTCTTTAAGCATTCAAAATTCCTTTTGGGAACCATCTTCTATACATCGAAGTACATTAATATAAACTAGCTGCCCTGAAAGAACAGTCACCATAACTGCAGCAGCCCCAATACCTAGTAACTTGTTAAAAATGGAAATTCAGAAGCCCCACCACACACTTGCTGAATAAGAACCTTTGGCAGTAAAGTCTAGCAATCTGAGTCTCGACAAGCCCTGATGGAGTCAAAGATTTAATATCCACAGAATAAAGTTATCCATCCCTCCTGGCACACTAAGTACAATCATTAACCAATCAGGGTATCAGAAGGAGAACATTGACTTATACCAGAGCAATGGGTGTGCTTTGATTGGGTGGAAATCTTATAGACTTTGGAGTCATAATTCAAGTCCCAAATTGGCCAATGTTAGATCTATTGCCCTTGACATTTACTCCAGTTCTCTCTTGGGATGTCCTATCCATCTCTCAGTGATATTGAAATAATTGGGACAATAAAATGTAGAATTTCTGACACATAATGGCCATTTGATAAATACTATTTTACTCCATATCAGAATCATCTTTATTGAGTTGTAATGTTATATATTCTGCTTTTATTAAGGGTTGTACAAAGAACAGCCCTATGGGAACCATTTCAGTATCTATTTCACAACTGTTGCTGAGGACACTGTTCATTATGTCATTCAAGGTCCCCAATATAAAATTTTATATGAATAATATTTTTAAACATTTGGATATGTAAAAAGATAGAAAGCTAACAATAAACCTTTGTTTAGAATATGTGCTAGAGTGTTTCTTCAAAATAGAATTCATAAGTATATAAAATATTATGGATGACATAAACAAATTAGAACAGATTCAGTAGAAAAATAAAATTAAAACATGATGTAACTATAGGTAAAATTACAAATTTAAAACAACTTTTACATAAAGATAATCCTATCTATATAAGCACTAACAATTTAATAATTAAATTTTATTTTTTATTATTAACTCTACAAAATTTCATTACCCAGGCAAATAAGTACCAAATATCATTTTTCAAAGTTTTAATAAAGGAGAGCATAACAGAGAAAGATGCATATACATACTAAGCACAATTTCCTAAGCATTATGAGAGAGCTAAAAAGCACATTAAAATAATAGATTTGACATTTCATTTTAAGATGAAGGGACTTAGGCTCAAAAGGCTTAATCTCTTGATTGAGGTCAATTATTTAGTGTCAGAACATAGCCTGGAAATGAAACTTCCGGTTTTGCTCAAGCAAACTGAAGTTTTCTTTGTTAGTTAGAATGAAACCTAAAATAGAAATCCCCAAAGCTATATCTGTTGTTTTATGATAAATGAAAATTTCAAAAAGGCAATTCATCAATTTTATAAATTCTCTGCTTAAAAAATAAATCGTAAGAGTGATTTACAGGATGGGGCACCTAGGTGGCTCACTCAGTTAAGCATCTGACCTTTGATTTCAGCTCAGGTCATGATCTCACAGTTGGTGGGATTCAGCCCACATGGGACTCTGTGCTGACAGCTTGGAGCCTGCTTAGGATTCTCTCCTTCACCTTCTCTCTCTGCCCCTCCCCTGCTCGTGCACACACACACGCATACTCTCTCTCTCTCTCCCTCAAAATAAATAAATAATTAAAAAATATTTTTTTAAGAAACAGTGAGATACAGCAAGTTGAAATTCCACAACTATGAACTCATCTTCCATGGCACTTGAATGTTAATTTGGGGAATAAGCCTTCTTTTACTTTTTTCTTTTCCTTTTCCTTTTCCTCCCTTCCTTCCTTCCTTCCTTCCTTCCTTTTCTTCATTTCTTTTCTTTGATTCTTGTCCCTCCAAATTTGTTGAGGTATCATTCACAAATTAAAAATATATATATATATATATTTATGCCACACATGAGTTTTAAGGTGTACAAAATTATGATTTCATATACATGTATTGTAAAATGACTATCATAATCAACTTAATCAATGCATCTATCACCTCATGTAGTTACAATGTGTGTGTGTGTGTGTGCGCGATAAGAACATTTTTGATCAATTCTTAGCAAATTTCATGTATACAATATAGTATACAATATAGTATTATAATCACCATGCTATATGTTCGGTCCCTCAAACATATTCATTTTGTAACTGAAACTGTGCTCCCTTTCAGCCACCATCTCTTCATTTACAACACCCACTAAACACCTGAGCAAAACCATTCTACTCTCTGGTTCTATGAGTTTGGCTGTTTTAGATTCCACAAAGAACTATGATCGTACAGGATTTGTCTTTTACATAATGGAATATATCCAGACATAAAAAGAAGGAAATCTTGCCATTGGCTACAACATGGATGACACTGGGAGACATTGTTCTGAATGAAAATGAACTTCTTTCTCCCGCTGGCCAGGATTTGTGGATTACTCTTCTGGTACGATGTCATTTCTGCTTCCCTCACCTCCTTTGTCCCTACTTACAATTCTTAAAATGCCTCTTTCTTTAAACCTGTAGTTTTTCAGGCAATGGTTTTATATAAACTGTTTCTCCTTTAATCCTTATCATAAGTGTATCTCCTCAGAAGAAATAAAAGCTCTCTGTTATACATTAGTAACATCACACACACACATACACACACACACACATAAACACATGCACTCTATGAAATTTCCTTGAACCACAGTTTCTGCTTCAATCTGTTCATGATCCTAATTCTCTGCTCTTGTTATAGAATTTTAGGCCAAAATAGGAAGTTCTGACCTATATTAATTTATATCATTTAATCAGACATAAAATCCAGGTTTTCTCATTCGTAGGCTAATATCTTTTCCCCCTGTGACACCCTAAATCTCAGTAAAAATGGGCTTGAGATTCAAAATTTAGGTAGTTTTCCAGTTGAATTTAGCATGTATATATGTCATTGATACCACACTTACTATTTATTATTTATGAGATCACATTTCTCTAAACAGAGAAGTGAATCATTACACAATGCCATCGATCAGAAGATGGCAGTTTTATTCGAAACTTGCTTCTCTATGAATTCTCCACAGCATTTCCTATGTCATGCATTTTTAATCATTACATGTTTATATTAATATCTTTTATGCAGCAAAAAGCACATGACATCAGCCTGGAGATCAGTAAAAATTGATATTAATAAAATGAAAATAAAAATGGAAAAAATCACTCCAAATATTGCTCATTTATTCATCATTTATGAATATTTATTGAACACCAAAAATATATATTGAATACCTATAAAAAGCATTTTTCAAGATGTCACGAGTATAAAAGAGTAGTGTCATCTGACTTTACCGAATTCATAATAAATAAGAAAACTGACAGGTAAACACATATGTATAACAGAGAGAGTAAAAATGTTTAAAAAATCTAGAAAAAATGCAATTTAAGTGCTCACTGGTAGACAGAATATTTGATTACCAAACCATCATATGTACATAATGGACTATTCTACAGCCATGAAAATCAGAGATATTAAACTACACACAATAGCACTTATAAAACTTTGTAGCATAATACACAGAAGTAAGAACATGATGAGGCAAAATTAGAATAATGTTTACTAAGAGAGAAATGCAAGGAGATGGTGAAAGTGAGCACACAGGCATACACAAATTATTGGTATATTCTGCTTTGGGGTGCATAGGTATTGTAAAATAAAATACGATAAAAATAAATAAAATGAAATAAAATAAAATAAGATGAAGTAAATCCTTTACGGAAAATGAGGACATATTTCAGGAAGAAAGGATTAAAAAATTTTTTTAATGTTTACTTTATTTTTGAGAGAGAGTCAGAGTGTGAGGGGGGGAGAGGCAGAGAGGGAGGGGAGACAGAATCCAAAGCTTCAGGCTCTGAGCTGTCATAACAGTGCCTGATGTGGGACTCGAACTGAGCTGTGAAATCATTGCCTGAGTCAAAGTGGGACGCTTAGCTGACTGAACCACCCAGGCACCCCTGAAAGAAAGGATTTTAATTAAGTCAATTCTATGCCCCAGTAGGCCTTAAAATGCAATTTTAAAAACTCTCATGCAGGTTTTGTAAGTTAGATGTGGGGTGATGTTTTTAGTGATTTATGTTGTACCAATATGTCTTGATTGCACAATATTCTGATGGATACCTGCTATAATAATTAGGGAAAGACTGATTATTTCAATTAAAATATTCCCTTTAATATTGACATGAAAACTTAATTCCATCTGAAGTCAACTTTTGCCAAAGTGCTTTAGAAAGATAAAATACTCACTATACCATATTAATTTTATATCAGTGTTGGGAATTATCAACCTTAAAAGAGTAAACTGAACAAAGTGCTTCAAAATCTAATTATCATTTATTAAGTTTCAATGATAAAGTCTGAGATTTTATTTAGAGCCATATTGGATCAAGTGGAAACATAGACTCTAACAAAATTTTCCAAACTTGCCACATAGGTTAATTTTTTTACTAAACCTTGATTCATTAACATAAATATTTACACAGTTGTCCTCTTGGCTCAGCTTTTAAAACAAGTTAGTAGAAATTTTTATGTTGATATGGAGGTGCTCAGCTGACATTTATCAACTCCCATCCTGTATCTCTTCCATATAATGAGCTTGTAAAACAGCTCTAGGGAAAATCATGCATAAAAGTGATGCCAGGAAGATATTGCCCCTTTTTTAATTTTACCCTGGAGTCAGGTCAGAAGAGTATAAATTATTCTGGTTGTAAAGTTTGGCTGAATATATTTGGAGAGAGTATATTAAAGAAGACTCTGAAATGGTCTAATAGAGCATAGTCAATACTTTGGAGTCAGATGGACCTTGGTTAAAATGCAGGCATTACCTATTATTGGCCATATGCCTTTAGAAGTATTACTTAATCACTTTAAGTCTGTCTGTGCTTCTGTCAAATGGAATATTAATCATATCCACCATTTAAGATTTTTGAAAGATCAGTATATGTACCATAAAGCGTTTATATGGATAGGCAAGAGAAAACAATTAATAAATATTTTTTTTTTTCATCAAAACCAACTGACTATATCTCTCACTGAGTGTGTGGGGAAGTAACATTGTACTATTTATTATGCATACCATAGAAGGCAATAGTAGTCTTTTTTGTTACTGCTGATAATTAAATCTAAGCAAGATTTTCCAATAACTTCAAGATATTAACTTCTTTTCAGTTTCTAAAAGTCTAGTAAAATCTGATATCTATCCTGTACCTGTTTTAAATCCTTTTTCCCTTCAAGTTCAGGCTAGCTCAGGCTCCAAAGGCTGCAAGGGATAGATATAAAATGGGTGTGTTTTTTCATTATATTTTTGGGGGTTTGTCATTTACCCTCATTCCCTGAGCTGTCAAAGAATGGACAGATTTGCAAGAGGGGAAAAGAAAAAAAAATCTTCATCTTGCAACATATCAGTAGTTCTTTCTTGGCAGTCATCCTCAACTATGGTAGCTCTCTAAATGCAGCCTTTTTCCTTGCCCCCAAAAAACTTTTGTGGGTTATTATGCAACCCATTCTCTTTCTTTGTCATGCAATTGGTTATTTTTACTGCTGACTACTTACTCCTTCCTTCTACCCTGTAGGTATCTCACCAACCACTCTACATGAACTTTCATTTTACTGTCACTTCTGCCTCCTTTATACCCTTAGATGAAAGCCTTTTTTCAAAATAACTTGATTGAACATTCAATCTTGGTATTCATCTGCTACCAACAGGAGTGAGATCTTTGTCATGCCATTTGTGGTGGTGCACTTCCATTCTTGCCTTTTACCTTCTTACTGAAATCAGGGATAGGTCTAGACAGCCCTTGGTCTTTAGACTTTTTAAAAGAGGAATAAGAACCAGTTCACATGACACAGCCAAATCCAAGGAAACCAATGTTAAACTGGTTCAAATTTCTCTGAAGCCCACCTTAGTTATTTAGGAGCATGGATGAAGATGTTTTCTTTCCCCTCACAACTATGCATTGATGTGGACTGTATACTGTTGATTCTCTCTATGAAATCCCCACTATTGTCATCTCCTGATCAGTCTCCTTGACTTTTCTTATAAACTCTAAAAGGGGGATGAGCTAAGAATCACACAATAAGTTTCATAATTTTTTAGGTTGTCTTTTGCAAATGATCTTGAACCTATTATTTATGGTCAAAAGTCCAGAAAATTAAAAGTCATATTTAATATCCCATTGGATTCTTGTTCAGAGGAAATTAAATGACTTAATAAAATCATACTACCAATAAGTAGCCGAAACACAACCTGACTACAGATCTTTCAATAGAATGAATCCTTAAATGCAAAAGATATATAGATTGATCTATCTATCATCTCTATCTCTATCTATATATCAATATATCTATATCTCTATTCACATGAAAGCTTAACTATACAATAATGCCTCATGCAGAATGTGTAATGGCAAGTATTCATGCAATTCCTCTGTGCTTCTCTTAGCTGTAAGATTTTTTAATAATTGGATTTATAATTTTGTGTTATAAAAATCAGATTTCCACTGACATATTCATTTTGGCTCACTTTCCAAATATATTAAGTCATATATATAAAATCTTTTCTCTCCTGTATTTGCAATAAAAAATAATAAAAGAAGAAGCACTTTAATGAATTTGCTCTCTATTCAGTAAAAAGAAACACAAATAAAAGCAAGATTGGGTTGGCTTTTCTTCAGGTCACTGCTGTATAACGTATGGGTACTCTAGAAGAAATAAAATCACAGTAAATCCTACTATAGATAATACTGATTTATTTTTAGATGATACATTTTTTCCCTAAGGGAATGATCTCATATGCTCTACTTACACTTTCCTACCTCCTAAGGAAGTTTGAACACTAGCATTTTTGTCACAAGTTGCTAGTTATTACCTATCTATTTCATATGATTTAGTTAGAAAACATATGTAATGAAACAACAATGATGATTGGAAAATAAAGCACACCGTTATGTCCTACACTATCTAGTATGATATCAGAATCAGTTGTACACATACTAACATACAACAAAAGTAAAGGTTTTAGTAAACATGTACTCTAATTGTTGATTTCGTTGACTTATTGAAAAAGTCCTGGTTGTTTACCTGAGTTTCCCAGATTAATTGAAAATAGAACAACCAATTCAAAGCAGACTAGATTTATTTAGTAACTTCCTATGCATGTAATCTTACTTTATCTGTGTGTGTCCCATGATGTATGTATCACTTAATCATTATTCTATGACAACAGAAGAAACTCATTTATTTTATTCTTTTATTTGATTCTATTATTATATTCCATATTAGTATTGCTAATTGAGTAAGTTCAATTTATCTCTTTAGATATGGAGTCCCTAACATTATCATCATATATTTATTCTTGCATTAGCCAACTGATGGATAAAATTAGGCTATACAGATAGGCTGTCTTCACTGTCAGAGAACTAATAACTATCCTGGGGAAACTTGTGACTTCTGTTTCTTGATCATGCAATTGATGATTCTCACAATGCACTCCTATCTCTTCATCATTTGTATATTCACAAATTTCAAAATTTCAATAATACAATTTTGGAAAGAAATGAATCTTTGATTTTTCCTCAATTTTGATTATTGTCCAAATGGCATTTATATTTAAAAATAAATCCTAAGATGTATGAAAAGTTCAACTATTTGTATATTTTGAATAGAAAAATACAAAAACAACAACAAAGATAGATCTCTGATGAGTTTTAGTAAGAATACTTAAAGGAGATTACAGAAATGCATATTATACCTAATAAATATTTGAGTTAGTCAGAATGGCAAATAAATTAAATATATACATACATACATATATATGCACACACACACACACATGTAATATTTTAGAACCTGGCTTCTAAAGAAGATACAATTACCTCTTTCCCTGTGGGACACTACCCCAAGTAATACAATGAGCTTAATTTTACTTGTTGGCATACTTGTGTTCCCTCTGGGCTATAAGCTATTTTACCTTTGCATTTCCAACATCTAGCACAGTTCACAGTTTAATAAATATAATTATTACTTATATATATGTTTATATATAAATATATTTCTTATTTTAAATAAAATATAGTTAAACATGTTTATATTTATATATTTTTAAATTTTTCAAGTATAATTATTATATTGAAGTATTTACTAATTAATTTCAAACAAAAGTAAAAACATTAAGTTTATTTCTCCCCTACATGTTGGATATCAACTTTAAAATTTCAAAAATCTGTTTCTCTTTATATATTTTATAGCATAGTGACTGATGCATTTTAAGGCTTAATATGTATTTTGATGTTGTTTTACTACTAAATTAAAGAGTGTCAAAAGTTCTACGATTTCCTTGAAAATTGCATTCTGTACCAATCCGTGCTAGTTTTCTACCTACTCTCTGTTTAGTGGCATGGGGGAAGAATACAGGTGAATTTATTGTTTTATTTTTATTAAATTTATTTTCTTATTAGCCCACTAAACAAACAAGCAAAAAGGATAATTTGCATGAGGCTGCATGGTGTATCAAAAGAGGCCCTTCCAAACATGAATTGCTGAAATCATTTCTCTTGCATACACCAGAAGCCTAAATTTTGAGTTAATTAGAAATGAACTCAAACAGAAAATAATGTAATACAAAGTCTAGCTTCCTCATTTTTTTCTGTGCTATAAAAGATCTTCCTGTCTGAAATTATCATAATTTGTTTGAAACTTTTTAATGTTTTCATTCTTCACCCTTAATTGGGTTTCTTAGTCTCCTCTATATAACCTTGCCTTTGCATCTAAATTTAGGTAAACAAAGGCAAAGGGTGAGAATGTGTATTTTCTATTATTTGTTATCCAAAATTTAGAAATTAAGATTTTTTTTTACTTTGGATAGGAGGAAGGTATGAAATATTTCAGGTATTAGTAGATAAGATCAGCCCAATTAGAATTTGAAAATGCAGCAACCAGCTGAATGGCCTGAAAAGGTGTTTTCCTTCCAGTCCTTTTATCTACTACTGGGTAGTTAAGAGGCTGTTTTCACATAGGGATACAACTCTTGAGAGTTAACTGGTTAAATTATTATAATTCAGAAATTGTATAATTTTATAAAATTATCCGAATCAACTTGGGAATGAGACATAGTTTCACTTCTCTATTATTGATTTGAACACCATACAGTTAATAATCTGCCAGGTGACGACTGTCTTTTGATTGTATCCTTCTATTCTTTACCCTAAGGACCATGATTGCAAAAGAGAATGTGTCCTGGTTAGTTGTTTCAATCTCTATAGCACAGAGTAGCTGTAAGTTTAGAGTTAATAGACAATACTTGCCACCATGTCTGTGTATACTAGACCCTCGAGAACTGTTAGGTAGAATTACCCCTATTATTTTCACTCCCAAGATCTAACTGACTGGTTGTAGACAAACATAATACTATATAAATTCACTCATAAATAAGAAGTTCTTGAAATAGTCTCCGGTTTACACCTAACTCTTAAAATGATTATATGTGAAATAAATTTTAAAATAATTAAGTTCAACAAATATAAGATAGACTATAATATTAAATTAGAACTCTCAAGATAGACTATAATATTTAATTGCAGTGTAGATTTTAGTTATGGAAATTTTAAGAGATTTGTAATATACTTTAGGGAAGTTTCTTTCTAAATATTCTGATACTTTTATGGATGACTTAATTCTTTTGGTTTATATAATAAGCCTTACTGCTACTTCTTCTTGAGAAGTAGTTTAAGTGCCGTGGCTCTTGCACACTGGAAAATTTCATATGCAATATTATTTTATTATTTAATTTTACACCCAAAGCCATATGTCTCCAGCACAATCTTTTTTCTATCATTATTTATTACTAAACACATTTTTGAACATTATTGTATTTTCTCTCCCATATTTAAATTAAACTAAATAGTAGATATTTTAAATTTTAATATTTTGTTTGCATTTCCATATCCTCTTAATATATTCATTATCCATTCTCATATGTATCACTTGTATAGAATTATGTTATTATCTTTAGGATTTCTGTGGAATCTACACATGAGAACTTAATTGACAAGTATGTGTTAATTATTCTGAAACATTCTAATTTAACAAGAATAGAGGGGGTACTTTTTATAATGGGAAAACTGAATTGTAACAGGCTTAAGTGATTTACCAAGAGATAAAAAAATATTCCTTAACAACACTTGATCAAAATCGTGTAAATATCTAACATCATACTTTAGCATCTACTGAAATCATAAACTTATCACATAAATTTTCCTCCTTTTAAAATTCCACTTTTAGGGGCACCTGGATGGTTCAGTCATTTAAGCATCTGACTCTTAATTTTGGCTCAGGTCATGATCCCACAGTTCCTGAGATCAAGCCCTCATTGGGCTCTGTGCTGACAGTGCTGAGTCTGCCTGGGATTTTTCTCCCTATCTCTCTTCCCCTCCCCTGCTTATATTCTCTCTCTCTGTCTCTCAAAAATAAATAAGTAAATATTACAGAATAAATAAAATTCCATTCTTAGTAGTATATAATCTTCACATCTTTAGGGATGATAACCAAATCATGTCTTACAGGAGAACTATCATACAGACTAGTTTAGCTGCAGGCCAAATGTGCAGACATTTCCAGGTTCTCTGAAGGTGAAAATGTAATAAATCAGAGATCCTTGCAATTTTTGTTCTTGGGAAACCCCTTATACACTTGGAAATTTTTGAGAAGCACAAGAGTGGTTAGGTGGGTTAGATCTATCAATACTTACTGTATTTATAATTACAAATAATTATTTTAAAATATTGATTTATAAGTTAATAAATATAAAAATAATACGCTCACTATATATTAACATAAACAAGCAACTTTTGTGAAAAATAACTATATTTTCGAAAACAAAAGAAACCAGTGTGTAAAAAAGCATTGTTTACATTTTTTGCAATTTTTTTAACGTTTGGCTTAATGGAAGTTAATGGCTTAATGGAAGTTAGCTAATATTTGCATCTGCATTTCAACTTGTAGTTTTGTAATTTTTCATTGGAATATATGAAGATAATATGGCTTCACAGACATTTAGTAGAAAAGGGGAAGTATATCTTAACATCTATGAAAATAACTACCAAAATTCTCTTTGTTTTTAAACATTTTACGAGTCAGAATTTCTTAAAGGTTTATATGCAGTGTGGAATAGCAAATCATAAACATCATGGAAAATTTTGCATTTTCCTACATTCTATCTTACACTTTGGCTTATTTACTCATGCATAATTTTGTAACATTTTGCATTGCCATTTCATATTTTTTAACTTCATGCAATGCAACAAGAGTTGGCCATTTGGAAAATATTGGTTCATTGAGTTAGGCAGATCTTTCATATTTTGACACGATTCATTATATGGTACCCAAAATACTCATGATCATTATTATCACTGCTTTCATGAAAAAAGTCTAAAGAATTCAGTCTATAAACTGTCAATCTCCAGTGACACAAATTTCCCCAAATCTAATTTTCTCTTAAAAGCTGGAATTTTATTGTTGACAATAAATATTATAATTTTTTTACAGTAGAGAGGCATTTCTTTTCTTCTACCTTTTTTTTCAGAAAATGTCAGTATAATACCAAAGTCTGAATGATCAATGTTTGTCTGCCAGTTGTTTTCTCAATAAAAATGGTATTCCATTAAAAAATGGCCAACTCAGTTCACAAATCTCACAGTAACGGAAGCACTGTTCTTCAATATAACCACCATCCTTATAAATGGCCTACTTGCCCTTGTGTCACACAGAATATTGAGAAACACATTTACCCATACTTTGATTTGTACTAAGCCACGAGCAATTTTATGCACCATTGTTTTTACAGCATCAGTATATATGTCAACATAGTGGAAAAGGTAAATAACATCTTAGTGTTATAAAAATAGTTTTGAGTTTGTAGATGTCTTGACGAGAGCCCTTTGGACTACTCGTCACTGGCAGACCACACTTCAAGAACCTCTTTAGTAAAGAAAGATGTATAACAGGGATTCTATACATTAGCAGTCATAAAGATTTAGTATCTTGTACTTCATGAGATGGGCACATTTAAGAGGTTGGGGGAAGGAAAAAATCAGGTGTATAATGTCCTTCTAGCTATTTCTGTCTCACATGCATTAAAACTTTAGAACAATCTAGAGCTCCACGAGTTCACTCTCATGCCTTTTCATTCCCAAGACAGGTTTTGACATAGTATTTCTTAGTTTTATTAATTGCATAATTAGCATCTAACTTAAGCTTCAAAATAAAGCAATAGGGGTTCTCTATTAATTATGTTGTTTATGTTCTTTCATATCAAATATTAAACCAGCAGATATATAATAAATATGTCAGTCTGTCTCAAGATGCGGAGCATGGAAAGGAAGGAGGAAGAGGGTTAGCAAAGCTTAGAAAAAGAGATGTTTCATTCTGGAAGAAAACAGAAGAAAGTAAATGAGTTGATGTACAATTTTGTCTCCATCACAAATTTGCCTTAGGCTGACTCTTTTTATCTTCTACAATCAGACAAGTGTAACCATGCACGTGGATTTGTTTGTTTTGCACATGTGTCACTAACCAGAAATATTGAAGCTAAGCAAGGCATATGATATATCTAAAATAAAATGTGAATATTCTCTTCCAATGTAACCCCCAAATGGGACAGATTGAAACAGATTTATCCACTATTTAAATATAAAACAATTTAAGTTGTTAGTCATAATAAAATATATACAATATCATCATATCATCATCAATATCCTTAAACAGGGACTCAGGAAGCAGCAATGGTTTATAAAATAGTACAGACAAAAATTCTCTGTTAAATACTTTTTTTAATTAAAAAAAAATTTTTAATGTTTATTTATTTTTGAGACAGAGAGAGACACAGCATGAACGGGGGAGGGGCAGAGAGAGAGGGAGACACAGAATCGGAAACAGGCTCCAGGCTCTGAGCCATCAGCCCAGAGCCCGATGGGGGGCTCGAACTCACAGACTGCGAGATCGTGACCTGAGCTGAGTCGGCGCTTAACCGACTGAGCCACCCAGGCGCCCCTCTGTTAAATACTTTTAATTGAACCACAAAACATGTAAGGTAATGAAACTCAGTTAATACCTTCTATTATCAGACAAATAGTGCCAGCATTTCTCTCTGTTGGTCCCAATTCAGACCTTCATTCCAGACCCACAATGCCCCACAATGCCAAGTTTTGCTTCAATGATACTCATGAAGTTCCACTGTAATTCAGATTCATTCTAACAGAAGAAATTCCTAAGAGAACACTCCATATACCTTATATTAAAGTTTAATTAATAAATGATCATGAGGTAGACAATAAAATAACATATACTTGTGTACTGATATTTAATATTTTCACATTGCAGTTAGCTTATAATACACTTATTTCTGTATATAAATCATGATTCCACTGTAACTATATTTTTAATAAGCATTTTCCTCTTGTGATCTGTATGCATCGTTCTATTAAACTGAGTTGCTTATAAAGTAGCTAAATAGAAGCAAATTTTGTTAAATGGAACAATTTTCAGCCTTATATATAACCACATTTTTAGATTATTTTTGATTGTTCAGAAAAATTAATAAAGAATAATGAAGGTGGCATGATTTGACATATCGATTGGAGAAAAAACTCAAGACATCTTATGCCAGTTAATGTTTTGAGATATTTCCAAGAAAGTTCATGTACATATTTTTTTTTCACTCTATAATCACTGATAAACTCACAATGGTAGCAAAAAAGAGCAGTGTTAATTTTCCCATATATCATCTGGGCAGATGTAGTTTCTGATTCTAACAGTACTTGAAAAAAGTATTAAAGATGCTCAAGTTTTTCAAAGAAGCAGTCAAATCCACTGCTGTCTTGTTAATGTAATCAGAGAAATGGAGAGTCGTTTTTTAGCATAGGAAAGGAAAAAAGAACAAAATATAGATTTCGATAAATTAATAATAATAGTGGCCTGTGCATTAACAAAGAAGAACTTTCTAACATTGAAAACTCATCTTTATCATTTTGTCAAAATGAATTTATTTAAATTTAGGGTATGATTATCACTTAACCTGAATTAGTCAAAGTGGAATCTTAATAGTCCTTAAATATTTCCCTGAATATTCCACCCTCAAACCTCTTACATACACACACAAGCCTCTGTAAAGGCATTGGATCAGAAACATGAGTGAGGTAGCAGTCAGATATATTACAAAGTTGAAGGTACACTTTGGATATCTACATACCAGCCACCTTTATTACATGAAATTGGAACACCATCTAATTATAATACTTGTAGAGAATATTTTGTGTATTCTTGTTCTTTCCAACTAACTCATTAAGTCCCAGTAGAAATGTCTAAATCCCTGTACAATTCGTTTTATAAACAATCACCAGATGGTGGATGATTGCAGTACTTTCTAATTTACCATGAGATTTTTAGAGATATTTCCTATCAAATTTTTATGTTTTGTTCTGGGGAACTTGTTTATTTCACTGTTTAAAACAAAATCCTGCTTTTTACTTAATACTTTGGAATTTTTCCTAACCACACTATCTTTCTTTTAAAATTATCATGTATTTAGTTTACATTCTCCTATTACAATGTTGAAAAATATTCCACAATATGGGATTCAATCTATTCTGACATACACATTTAAATATAAAAACAGTCAGTAGATATTTTTTGGGTATCTATGTTATGCCAGGCACTATGTTTAAGATGAGCAATATGGAGGGTCTTCTCCCTTTAAAGCTTAAGATACTCTAACCAGAGACAATTTTGGCCCATCTTGGTGACTGCCTCTTTAGGAAGATTCTGCTTGTGGCATAGGTTTTTCCTGGAACAGGTCCTCTACTATATTGGCTTCTCGTATTAGAAGTGTTCGTGGTATGTTGCAAAAGTGCCCTCTATTTATTGCTGAGGTACTCTCATCTTTTAGTTGGCGGGATAATATGTGGTCAGCTTTAAATATCCTCTTCTATCAAATTTCATCTACTTTTTATATGCGATACATTTTCTATTGTTTCAGGCAGACAGATAACATTTTGTGTCTCAAGTTCATCACTCAGTTAAGTTTTTCCTTGTTTTAGGGTTATTGATCACTTTAAGAAAGGTGAGGGGTGGTGCAGGTGTGAGGCCTCAAGCTATGCTAACACGGCAGTCCAAAAATTTGATTGGAATTTATCCTTGAGTGTTAACATATCTATATAGATCCAGACAAAGGCATTCCAAGTATAAGCAAAGTAATACAGGAGACAGGGTTTGTAGTCTAAAGCCTATATTGTATGTGTTTTAGTGCCGTGTCTAGTGGAACCAAGAGGGTAAAAATTACAAAGGAAGGTCCTTGAAGTATCTGATGGCAATCACACCTCTATAGTTGGGTATGTCTGAATCTGAAGAGAAGATACCACCAAGTTGTAATTTTGTGGTAATATGAAAAATCATTTTCATATATGTAAATTCTTTGTATCCTTTTCTTAAAGTAACATGTTCCCTTTGACTGCTACTGTTGATTTCTTCATGCCAGATCTATCATTACCTCACCATGATCCTTACAACTGTGATGATTCTCTACAACAGCCATTAGTTTTCTTATAGAGATTATCTTTTTTTTCTTCCTGAGCTAAAGCAAACTGAAATAATTGAGAGAAACAGGACTGTCCAGTTTAGCTCTTCCAACATAAGTCTTATGGAATAAATGCATGTAGATTTGAAACAATGGTTTCTGAGATAGAAAGAAAATGCTGGAGAGGGTGATTTTTCTCCCTGCACTCCAAATCTCAAGGAGAAAATTCAAAGAATCTACTGCTTACCTTCAGTCAATGCTCAGAGTTATCTACTCTGAAATATTTTACAGCTGTTACTTGCTGAATTATTTGCTTTATGTTGGAAGAAATGTGTGAAAATGGGATATGACATAGCTAGATGTTAATTCTAAAAGTAGGGGGAAACACTATCTAAACATAAGAGGAATAAAATGCAAATAGAACATGTGATAATCCAACTTGAAACTTGGATTTTGCACCTTGGTGCTTATAGAAAACCAGAAAATTTTGAAAATGTACACAGAAGATGTCTTATTTGAAATTTATGGATTATGCCTTAAAAATCTATGATGATTCCTGTAATTAATTTTGTTATACTTTTCTGTTTTTTTTAATTAACTTCTGAAATTCAGAATGGTGTTATACTGAGGTATTAATATGACACTTGTTCAATTAATTTTAAAATCTATAAAAAAAAACCTTTGTGGCCAGTATATAAAAATAAAGAAAAAATACACATAAATAAGAGAGAATCTAGGTAAACATCAAGTGTTTGTATTTGGAAATGTTATCTTTTTCACTATTATTTTTCTACTAATTGTAAATACTTATTAGTCTTTATTAATCTTTACAGAGAATTTTATTTTTCTAGGTAGATCATGGATGCTGATATGATGCTAATGAGGGGTATCATTAAGCTCTGTACATCTTGGAATCATCCCAAGATTTCTGAACCAAGGGTCAAAAAGGGGAAAATAATATACAGATATTGCTTTACTTAACATACTACATTTTTTTAATTTAGTAATTCAAAAAGTAATTGTAGTAGCAGTAGTAGTAATCAGCAGGTTATACCTGATTTGTAAAAGTTATTTTTTAAAGAGAAACAGCTAAAACCTACTAAATGAAACCAGCTTTAAACCTGCCAAATGGAAACTATACTAACACTGAGACTCAATTTAGGAATAAACTTAGAATGGCCTAACTTCCTTGACTGCTGGTGATATAGTGACCTTGAAAATGCACCAGTCTCCAAGTAAGCACTTAGGCATTCTCTATGGTCTTTACCTTTTTACGTGCACCTAATGGTGTACTCTCTACAACCAACTTGAGGCTCAAGAAGGATTTAAAAATTCTATGGAAATAGAAAAGGTAATTTCTCAGTAAACAAAACAAAACTGAAATTCACACCCCAATTACATGGTGTCATTATCAGCTGGATGGATATTATAGGAAGTAGCCTCAAGGAAGACTTCCTCTGACTGACAATGCTGTGACAATTCCTGTTTGGTAGAGCCTTTTTCACGTTGCTGACTTCTTACATAGTTTGCCTCCTGTGCAGAAATTAGCACCCTCTGCTCATGCCTGCTGGCATCCCTCTTACAGTCCTTTCCTCAGGTTGTACAATGACACACTCCTACTGCTTTTGATTATTATATATTTTATCTCTTTGTAGCTTTAGTTCAGCTTCAGTACTCATGGTCTCATGCTTCAAGATTCTACATTTGCATGTATTAGCATCAATACCCACTGCTCAGTAACTCATCCAATTGATTTTATCCCATTCAAACTTTTAGAAAGAAATTTATTTTTACCAGATTTGCTTTCCTCATAAAGTCATGACATACATCCCAGTATATTGCATTTTTTCTGAGTGCATTGCAAGTGGCTTCTCCAATGTTTTATATTGATTCTAAGTTTAATACTGAAAATAAAATACACACCAGTAGGGAAACTCCAGTGAAAGGAGGCCATATTAAGAGTGGGTATCCTGCATGGCATATCTAATTTACTTGGAAAACTGAAGGAAACGAGTGGGAAGTACCTTTGCAATAATAAATTGAGGTCAAAAATCTGGTGACTTTGAAAGTCATGCTAATTCATTATGGCTTTATTTGGTAGTAAAATTTGTGAGTATGTAAATATTGTGATCAGAACTGTGCTTTAGAAAAGTTGACCTAAGATTGAAGATGTAATGGAAAGAAACTGAAGATAGAGAAATCAAGGTAGCACATATCCAGGAGAGATAAAGTGTTGAATTAGAGAGGTGGTGACTGGATACAGAATTGTGTACTAATAAGGTAGATTGATCTTATAAATGTGGTGATAAGATGGCTTGAGAGAGTAATATGTATGAGCTATAGGAAACTATATGCGCCTCATGTTCATTCTTTTTTGTTGTTGTTCATTCTTTATCTGTGTCTGCTTCACCTCTAGGAAGTTTCTGTATTTTTTGCTGATCTCTATACCATGCTGAATTAGCCATTTTCTTATATTAAATATGACTGCATCCATAGTCAGAAAAAATACAAATAACAATGTATTGAGTTCATCCACATTTCTTGATAAGGGTATGTTTCCAAACAATTGTATGAACACATTGTCTCATAAAAAAAAAATTCCTGTTAGGGAAGTGAAAATATTGAATCAAATTCAGTCACATCCCTGCTTTCTTCAAAAGCCCTAGACCTCTCTAGACATGATTGAGAAACTGATCTTTATCTTTAGATGAGCAGCATCCTTAACATGGCAGCAATACCTATGCCACGAGCAAAGATTACTGTGGAATAGGATTCATTGCTTAAGGTGTGGGATGCTAATTAAGGTGAGTTTTAATCTTTTCTGAGTTTATCCTGCCAATTAAGAACTTCACCCTGCCTTTCACAGGAGTTGAAAAATTCTGTCTTCTGTAAGAAAGATGTTTTCACAAAGTCTTATATCATGTTCTAAATTCTGGTGAACATTTTGTTGAACCTTGTGGATGACATTCTCACATCTCTGTGATCTTAGTTCATGAAAGAAAAAGCCAGAGCAGAATGCTTTATCAGCTAATCCTCACATTTTACTTCCACACCCATGGGAGATATTCTCATTTTAGCTGACAGCTGTAAATTTTTATAATCACCATGTGATATCTAGTACTTGCAGTTTGCTGGCCACTTTGTCAGCTGCATTGACATTTGATAGCCAGGATATATCTAAAAGGACTTTTCAGGGAGATTGGTACTTTTTTCCTGCTGTCTTGAAGCAACACGGTGGTTAGGACACTCAAATTTTGCAAAACAAGCAGACTGAGCCCTGTCAAGAGTAGTTCCATTGCAATCAATTATATTTGTCAACAAGAACATTAGAGTATGACCCATGCATGGTAAACAATGCATGCACATCATTCTCACAGAAACATCGTGTGAAACAGGGTCCACGGGAAATTGAAGATCTCAAAAATGTTTTGCATTTTCTTTCGTGAATTATGTAATACCAAATCGGACTTTTCTCTTTGCATTCCAGAATAATTTGCCCTCTCCGATACCCAAGTAGACTTAGAATGTCTCTGTCAGCCAACTTTCAGGTTTTATCTCAACAGGTTTTCTCAAACTTACCATGTACTATTTTTATTTAGGAAATGTTTATAGATAAGTGCGAGCAAGACACCCAAATATAATTCCTGCCCTAAAAAGTGTTAAAAATCATTCGGAAATATTTTCTCCCAGTTTCTCGCTTGTCTATTCATCCTCTTAACAAGGTTTATAATTTTCATGATGTCCAGTTGTGAACTTGTGTTTGCATGAGTCATGAATTTAGCATCAAGTTTAAGTATATTTTTTGTCTACTCCTATGTTTTCTTCTTTTCTAAACATTAGATTTCTACTTACATTTAACTTCATGAACAATTTTGAGTTAATTTTTGTGTAAAATATGAAACTTAGGTTGAGGCTTATTTTTTACCTACAGATGTCCAATTGCTTTAGCACAATTTGTTGAAAAACCCATCCCTTCTCTTTTAAATTGCTTTTGGACTTTTGTCATTTAGGCAAATTTTTGTGAGTCAATTTCTCAGGTCTCTATTCTGTTCCATTCATCTGTATAACTATCACTCTGTAACTACCATACTATCTTGATTTGCATCTGGAATATTTAAAGAAATCCTAAATCCAAAATTTAATAAAAACAACAATCAAATTAAAAATTAGAAAAATATATGAACATACATTACATTGAAAAGAATACATACATGACAAATAAGCAGTTGAAAAGATGTTCAACACCATTAGTCATTAGGAAAATGCTAATTAAAACATCAATCCAATGCAAATTAAAACCACACATAACAGAATGGCTAAAATAAAAAAAATAGTGGTTACTCCAGCAATGGCAAAGATGAAAAGAAACTTAATTACTACACATTGCTGTTGGGAATGTAAAATATTACAGACACATTGGACAAGAGTTTAGTGGTTTTTTTTTTTAATCTAACAATAAACAGTAATTGAAATATTGGGTGTTTATCCCAGAGAAATAAAAAGTTACATTCACACATATTTGTGTGTGATGCACATAGAACCTTTATTTGTAATGGCCAAAACTGGAAACAGCCCGAATATTTCTCAATGGGGGAATGATTAAACAAAATGTGGTACACCCCTACCATGAAATACTACTCAACAATAAAAAATAACAAACTAATGCTATGCACACAACTTGGAGGAACAGCAAAAGAATTACACTGCATGAAACAAAAGGCAATCTCAAAATGATACACACTATGTAATCCCATCTATACAATATTCTTAAAATGGCAAGCTCATAGAGATGAAGAAGAGATTGGTGTTTGCCAAGGTTTAAAGATGGAAGGTAGATGGGTGTTGTGATGATGCCTGGGTATGGCTAAAGGAAAAGTACCAGAGGGCCTAGGATAACAGTATAGTTCTGTGTCTTGTGCTTTAGTGAGTTAAATCTATAAATGCGTTTTTATTGCAGATAAACACACACACACACACACACACACACACATACACACACATATACAATTGAGTGTACATATGCATAACTGGTGAAATCTGTAGATCATACTAATATCTATTTCCTGGTTATGATACTATATTATAGCTATGCAAGATTAGTGAAGGCTAGGTCAGTGGTACACAGGATCTCCCTGTACATTTCTCTGCAACTTCTTGTCAATCTGTAATTATTTCAAGATAGACATTTAAAAAAACACTAGAACAATAAGCTTCCATGCATT
Source organism: Prionailurus viverrinus (assembly GCF_022837055.1). Lineage (NCBI taxonomy): Eukaryota > Metazoa > Chordata > Mammalia > Carnivora > Felidae > Prionailurus > Prionailurus viverrinus. The sequence continues at coordinate 58,966,384 of NC_062578.1, read as the reverse complement.
ACTTCAACAGCAGGCAAAACTAATCTATGGTTACATGAGTCAGGAAAGTGCATGTTCCTGTGGGAGGGGACGTAAGAGTGCTATAGACCAGGAAGGTATAAAAGTAAATCTTACAGGTACCTGGAGATGATTTACATCTTGATATGAATGGTGGTTTTATTGGAGTATGCTAGGTAAAAATTCATTAAGATTACACTTAGATTAATATATTTCATTCACTTTTCTGTACATATGTTATCTCAACAAGCATTAAAAACCAGCTTATCTAATTAAAGTGATATGGCAACAAGAAGATACATAAACAATAAAAGAATAATAAGTAGTTGCAGTGCAATATATGCTAAATAAGCTGTGCAAAGAGAGGAAAGAAGGAAAAAACTCATTGGCACAGTGTTCATGGGAAACATAAAATTTGTCCTGTGACTGAAAAAGTTGTAGGATTACATAGCAAGACATCAGAGGAAAGTTAAAGGGCTTAAAAATACGTGACAACGATCTTGGGCTAGGCTAAAAGTGAGGGCTGTGGTCTCAAAAGTTACTTATAGGTGATGATGATGATAATGATGATAGTGTTAACTCATATACACAGGAACATTTAGTTTAACATTCCATAAATGCTGCATGCAATGATCTCATTTAGTCCTCAAAACAAGTATATACCATTTTTCAGAGCGCCCCTCTCCCTACTGAGTGGGACTTAACCTCAGTGTAATAGAAAACCTCTAGCTAAACTTTGCATGAGCAAGATTTAGTTACCATTTTCCCTAAAATGATACAACATTTACACTAGGGAGAATAAAAATATAAAAAGAGGAGTAGGTGATTGAAAGTGATTGCAAAAAGTGATACCTAGAAACATGATGATAAAAGGCTGTTGTGTATAATGTTACTGCCCCTGTCTTGTAGACTACTACTCAAAGGGACCGTGCACAGCAGTAGGAACCAATTAGGAGATCTAGGAAGATGCAGTATACTAGTGATTGCATGTCTGTTGGTCACAGATTGTTTTACTGGAATTTGAAATATTTGAAGTTGATGTAAATTTGTACATAAAAGGAAGTATTATCCTTATCCTCCAAGCTATCATATAACTTGAAAAAATTGGTAAACCTAGGCATTAAAAAATAGCAGTTTTTATGTCATGCGACTTTTTGCATTCAATAATCTTAAAATAAGCATCGGTCTCGTCTTCCATTTTAAATTTTTTTAATGATTGTTTATTTTGAAAAAGAGAGAACAAGAGAGAGTGGGGGAGAAGCCGAGAAAGTGGGGGAGAGAGAATCCCAATCCAAGAATCTGTGCTGTCAGCACAGAGTTGGATGCTTAACTGACTGAGCCAACCAAACCGCCCCTACTCTTCTTTTTAAATACAATATATAATGGCTCATAAAACATTGATATTTACGTCTCTCTTCTGTAACACTTCATCAAAAGCAAGCTCTTCCACAAAATTATTGATGGACTCAGTCTAGCTATACAATTCCATCATCCTCTCTGGACCTAAGGTACCACATCTTGGCACCACATCACAAACAGTAAAGGAGAAAACCTGTAAGATGTATAGGTCTTTAAGCATATAACATAAAACTATTCATTACTTTTCTACAAATGTCATTGGCCCAACTTTATTTATGTGGCCCAGATCCAGTCACGTGGCCATATAATGCTGTGTGGGACCTGAGAAATGTGCTCCCTGACTGAGCATTCAAGCTTCCAGTCAAAAGTAGGAGTCTTTTTTTTTTAATGGTAGAATAGATATCGTTGACATTAGTAGTGTCCATGAGAATAATATTTTTCATTACAACTATAGTAATCCTAAGGTCTGGTTTACTTTGGAGAAATAGTCCTCAAAGTGTTCTGTTGGGTAGTGGTTTCCTGAGAAATTAATTGCCGACACATGGGTAAAGAATTCCATGGTGAGACATTTGGGAAATATTACTGGGAAGAAAAAAATGAATATCTTTCTGCCTGATTCCTGTAAGGACTTAATCTGCTATTGTGTATTTATAACCTTCCTAAATTAGAGTGATATGAGCATATTTTCTTGAGAAAATTTCTGGAGGAGAATTTAATAAAAATAGTATTTTAGAAATAAAACAATGGGAAAATTGAAATAAGGTTTATTATATTTTAATGATATCTGAATGACAGTAGCTTCTTTACCCCTATATTCATATCACCTCTTAGTATTGTACATATGGTAGATATATTTCCCTTCCAATCATTCAGCATTATAATTGGGTTAGGCAAAATTCAAATAAGTGCATTAATCTTTATGGAAGGTATGAAAACATTTGAGTTTGCAAGCATATTATGCAATACTAGAATTCCACAAGGATAGAAATATATTTTGTGCTATCATTATTATTATTTTCTGTGGTATCACCAACACCTTGAGTGATGCCACATACTTTGGGGAGGACTCAAATATTTGTGAAGGAAATTAATTCCACAGGAATTAGCCCTAAAAGACATACTATAAGCCACATTGATGGGTGTTAATTAATAATTTCTTCAGTAATTGAAAATTAATGTTTCTGTTTCAATTATGTCAGGACAAATGTGTATCCACACAAAGTTTGCTGAATTGCATCACTGAGTTGGTATGACTATCTAAAACACTGGAAATTTTATGTACCATTTTAACTCTCCTCAAACTGTTAATTATTGTGGGGTTTGTACAACCATATAGAACTCTTTTTTTTATTTTTATTTTTTATGCTTATTTATTTTTGAGAGAGAGAGAGACAGAGTGTGAGCAGGTGAGGGGCAGAGAGAGAGGGAGACACAGAATCAAAGCAGGCTCCAGGTCTGAGCTTTTAGCACAGAGCCCAAGATGGGACTTGAACTCATGAGCTGTGAGATCATGACCTGAGCCCAAGTCAGACACTTAACCGACTGAGCCACCCAGGCGCCCCCATATAGAACTCTTTTGAGGGAACAACAAAGAAATTAAATGTCTTGTTTTCAACAAGGGAATATCTCTTTGAGAAGGTCCTAGCTAGGTTATAAAGATGTTTCGCAATTCTATAGCCTCTTATTAACTGCAGCATGTGCCCACAGTACCCCGCTACTTTACTAAAAAATGAGATTTTTCTAACTTCAATACAGTGTTAATAAAGTACCTGTTATTACATTTGAATAAATTTATTTCCTGATTAGACTTTAAAAAAGAGTTTTCTCAGGGTGCCTGGGTGGCTCATTCGGTTTAAGCATCTGACCAGCTCAGGTCATGATCTCCTGGTTCACAGGCTCGAGTCCCCTGTCAGGCTCTGTACCGACAGCTCAGAGCCTGCAGCCTGCTTCGGATTCTGTCTCAATCTCTCTTTGCCCCTCCCCCACTGACGCTCTGTCTCTGTCTCTCAAAAATAAATAAACATTAAAAAAATTAAAAAGACTTTTCTCATTTTGGACTTCATCTATTTATTATTCCTTTGATCCACCCTACCTCATCATAAGTGTCTCACCATTTGGTCTTTACCCCCCTTACATATGAGTGTTTGGTCATCTGAATATTTTTGACCAGGTCATTGTAAATACAGGATTTTTTTCCTTCAACGATGTTATTCTGAAACACTTCGCTCCTAATCTTTCATTAAAGAAGCTTTTGTTGCTGCTAGAGAATCTCCGTGCCTCTCATTTCCCTTCTTATTCCAAAAAGGAGTCAAAATAATTTTGGTCTTAGGGTTTTGGGTGTGAAAAAAAGATAGATGGAAGGACAGAAAGGAATATTCTGTGTTTATCAGCAGTAATACTTTTTAAGCAATAATATATACTTTTATTAATGTATACATGGGGTAAGATTATGAACTTAAAAAATAAAAACAAAGACTAAAAAATCCCATACACGGTAGTTTAAGAATCACCTCTAAGGACTGAAGAGAAGCCATATGGAAGATTAAAGAAAAGAAGAATGAGTTTATTAAATAAACTCCTTTTCTTTTATTAAAAAAAAGAGATCTAAAATAAAATGATCAAATGAGTATTTGGTCATTCCAGACGGTGAACTGTAAATGACTTTCTATACCTTTGTCTAAACCTTTGTGTTTAAACCTTTGTTTTCTAAATGTATTAAAATTACAAAAGCAAAATCTACTTCTGTGTGGCTGTTAAACTTGGCCTTGAATTTATAAAATTCTGAGACTTTATAAGATTCTAAAGTTTCTAAAACTGCTAGTAGCTGTTCATAGTGAATCATCTTAAATGTTAGTATTATACTCATTTTATTTATAAAAAGTATGCAACACACTTCCTCTGATTATTGCCTCTTCCTGTGATACCACTACTAAGGTACTACTAGCTCAACACATGCATGGCGGCAACTTCAGGCTTTGCTTCATGTCTTCTGCTTTTTTTCCTCCCCTCTTCTCAGGATATACATTCCTCCTTTTGCAACAGAAGCATGCTCACTGGACTTTAGTAATTTTCCGAAATGTCTCCTTTGTCAGCATCGGCACCGCCACCACCACAATGAGAAATTTGTTTGTATTTTTTGTTTGGTTACAACTGCACAAAGTTCTGTGCTTTTACACACAGTATTTCCTCCATCTGGATTAAAGGTCCCTCTATTATTTACATAGAATCACCTTTACGTTAAATCTCATTTTAGAGTCAGCCTTCTCTAGAGAGCCTTCTCTGGTGTCTCATCAATTCCATTTCTGCCCCATTCTACCTTGTACAAATTCCTATTGCTACAGAGAAATGGCCACTTTAAAGAGATTGATGTCACCCTAAAACTATATACTCATGGAACCCAGAGCCCCTGGATTGAGGCCCACTTTATGCACTATATTTACAATAGGTAAAAGCAGATATTTTCAGTTAAAAAAATGTTTCTTTTGTGGTTTCTGCTACTTAAAAGGTGAGTAATTTGAAAGAGCTACTCAAACCTTATGAACAGTGATATCTTCATATACAAAATCACAGTAAGAAAATATCCTTTACAGCATTGCTGTGAGGATTAAATAAGATGAAGAACATGCCATGTCTATCATATTTTCCCTCCTAGACGTGCTCAGTACATAAAAGTTATTTTCCTGCATTGTCAATAACCATTCTACCTCCATGCATACCAGACAGATTTAGTCTTAGAAATCCCTGACTGTTGTCCAAGAAGCCACTACTTAAACTTTGTGCAGAAAAAAAAAAATTATGTTTTATTTCCCCAGACATTGAGACAGGTAAAACGGTGTTACAGCCTGACTGTTCACATCCTCCCCAAAATTTATATGTTGAGTCCTAATCCCCAAGGTGATGATGTTTAGTGGTGGGGTCTTTGGGAGGTAATTAGGTTTAGATGAGGTCACAAGGATGAGGCCCCTGCGATGGTATTAGTGCCCCTATAAGAAGAGGAAGAGACGAGAGTGCGCTCTCTCTCTCTCTCTCTCTCTCTCTCTCTCTCTCTATATATATATATATATATATGCAATGTGAGGACACAGAAAAATGGTAGTCATCTGGGAGATAGGAAGAGTGTCCTCATCAGGAACGAAATCAGCTGTTACCTTGATCTACCAGAGCTTCCAGAACTGTGAAAAAATAAATGGCTACTGTGTAAATGATACAATCCATAGTTTTTTCTTACAGCAGCCTGAGCAGCCTATGACAAAGAGGGAACAGCCCCTTAGATAAAGTCCCCATACTGTTCTCAGAAGTTTTCTTAAAAATGCAAGGACATAAGAATAATAAAATAGACTCTGTAATCAGGGCTCATCTGGGATTGGAAAAAGGAAATATGTACTAGGGAATGAAAAGAGAAGAAACAGGATTCTGAGGAAGGTTTGTCCAAAGAGCTTTATATATAAATGCAATTTTATATATAAATGCAATTATATATAATGCATCACATTAATGGCATTGCTAGATCAGTGGCTGAAGGTATTTTTTTCCAATATGAAGGAAGAAGAGAAGATTACAAAAAAATTTTCATTTGAAATCCCACTACAATGAGGCCATTTTTTAAAATTTCTGAATATAGTTGACACACAATGTTACATTAGTTTCAGCTGCACAACTTCTCCATACGTTATGTGGTGTTCACCATAAATATAGCTACCATCTGTCACCATACAACGTCATTGACTGTATTTCCTGTGCTGTGTCAAGCCATTGAACATTTTAATGTTCAATATTTAGTGGCCTTCTCGGGCTCTACAGTAGGACAGATGGTTCATGTTAGTACTGTGGACTTTTTTATTTTTAATACTTTAACAAAGCACTGAACTTGGACTGAGAATTCCTAAATCCAAGGAATGAATTATTTACTCATATATTAGACCTTGAGCTAATTTTCTCATTAGTAAAACATGGATTACAATGCCTACTTCAATAGCGGTGCTATACTGAGGAAATGAAATAATAGATTTGAAAAGTCACTGTGAACTTTAAAGCACATAATTATACATTATTATCATTATTACCATCATCATCATCATCATCACCATTAAGGTGTCTTCTTAGGTCACGGCTAAGATATAGTTCTCTAGATGGTGTAGAAGACCTTGATGAAATTTTTCCTTTTAGGCCTGAAGTTCCCTCTCATTTGTATTGAATGCCCCCCCTTTTTATTCAGGTAAACATAGAAATAATAAGTCATGACTTTGTACATTATTTTCATTAGGTCACATCAAGATTCATGTCCATTTCTTTCAGAAAAATGGAACCGTACATTTTTGTTAGAAACAGAACATGTAAAAATTTTCAAAGTTCCTATGAAAGACCTCTGTATGACAAAAACAGAAAAGACTACACCTATTAACCTGCACTGTATAAGATAGAACTGTGATTTAACCTTATTTCTAATCATTTCTGCCTCAGCACAGCTTATAGGAAGTCCAGAGCACCCTTCCTTTCTCGAAGAGGTATCAGGTATGAGGAAGAATCTGGGTCTGCCACCAAAAAACTGTGAGTGATCTAGACTTATTCAGATACCTAAGGAGGGAAAAAAAATCTCACAAGAATTTTGAAAACTCTGATAAAATATAAATTTTGTACAATACTGTTTAGTGTAAAATTCAAGGGAAGTTACCCTTGAAAAAGTCTCTCAAACTGTAGGTGTTCTGAATATTTCTTGATTCTTATCTTGAAAAAAAAAACTATAGTTTCATTGCTTCATACACTAGTGGCATTAATTATCTCACGTGAGACTACTGAAGGAATGTTTCACATTAAAAATAATTTATGGAGATTACATTATATAGAATGGTAATGCAGTTTCTGTATTTAATGACGAAAATAAGAGCCCACAGTCCAATCCAAATGTGTTCATGCTCATAATCTTTAAACAAAAATTCACTCTGAATTGCAAATACTTGTATTTTTATTCTACAACTCATTAATATGTTGGGGAAGCTTATAGGGGTAGAATTCCATTATGATGAAATGCAGTACTTGCACACTGCTGTGTTGTTATAGGCTTATCTTATAATGAATCTTTTATTTGATATCAAATTTCCAGTCAGCAGAATTAGAGTAAAATTTGAATTGATGCCCAGTTTCTCTAATTCATTAGAATGGGAAAAAAAACCAGCTTTGAACTCAGAAGAAGAAAAAGGGAAACAGATCCTGTCATCTCTATGCAGTAAACTATGGAGAGAATTCTCTTCTTGCCAGTTTCCCTCTCACTCCGTTTCCGTTTTGTTTTATTTCCCCTGCACTCCTCTTACTGCTCTCTCTCCCTTTCCCTTTTGGCAAGATCCTGTAACATTCAGCGTGAATGTTACTTAAGTTTGTAGGAGGCTTTGGGGGGAATAAAATGGAAATGTGTGGCATTCAGGGGTATGTAAATTAATGGAGAATTAAAGAGTTAATGAAATCTTTGCTTCGGCCTCTTCTGTCTCAACATTTCTGAAGTTGGACCCACTTGACTCTGGTAATGCAAATCACACTTATTTTTGGTTTTGAAAACGGCTGTTGCTGGGGTAGAGATCATAGAATCATCCACAATATAATTTGATTCATTGTAGAGGGTTCAATTCAATCGCATTATTGGAGTTCACTCAGGATTGGACCTGCGCCCATGGTCAAAATAACTTGGTTATAAAGAACATTTCTTTGTAATGATGTTTGCTACAAATGGGTTTAAGGAAGGGAAGTGCACTCTTCATTATTTATGTGCTTGTTCAATATTTGGTTGTTCTTCATGTTCTTTATGTCAGGGATGATACATCTAAAATGATGCTAAGCTAAATGAAGTGCTTAAATAGTTTCAGATTTGTTTACATTGTTGTTGAAGATGGTGATAATGGATACAATGATAATGCTAACAGTGAGGAAGATGACAATGACAAAGAAAAATACGTGGCAAACTCAAACAGAATACGGAGAACTGACTTCCTCAATGATCAGCTTTTAACTAATAAAAAGTATAACACTATATGGTTCTGCCTAGATTTGAAAACCCCAATCTTCCGTGTAGAATGCTGACTAATTAGAGCTTGTGCCAATTTGTCAACTCTAATGATTATTTTTTTTCCAGAATGCCAATTATAATTTGTGTATTAGTTTCTAGGGCTGCTCAAACAAAGTATTGCAAACTGGGTGGCAATACAGAAGCTTATTCTCTCATAGTCTAGGAGGCTAAAGTCTGAAATCAAAGTTATCGGCAGGGTTCTTTCTAGAGAATTGAGGGAAAATCTGTTCCCTGTCTCTCTTAGCTTCTAGTAGTAGCTAGCAATCCTTAGCTTTCCTTAAATTGTAGACTCATCATTGCAATCTCTGCTCCATAATCACATGTCATTTAATCCCCCTGTGTGGATACACTTGAATCTTCTGCTACAGTTTCACAAATCTAGCAAACGTTACAAGTGTCCTGGGTCAGACAAAGAACTTCATCACTCAGCAATAGCAATAACCAATGTTATAAGCATTTTCTTGCACCAGTTTTCTTTTTTCTTTTTCTTTTTCTTTTTCTTTTTCTTTTTCTTTTTCTTTTTCTGTTTCTTTTCCTTCCTTCCTTCCTTCCTTCCTTCCTTCCTTCCTTCCTTCCTCTTTCTTTCTTTCTTTCTTTCTTTCTTTCTTTCTTTCTTTCTTTCGTAGGCTCCATGCCCAAATTGGGGCTCAAACCCACGACCCTGAAATCAAGAGTCTCATATTCCACCAACTGAACCAGCCGGGTGCCCAATCTTGTACCAGTTTTCTGAGCCCTAAATTATACAGGGCAATTTGAAAGGAACCAGAGGGAAACTGGCCCAGAGTAGGTTGCATTAAAGCAGAGGAACTCAGAGCTTAGGGAACCTAAGGGAAACTTGTATAATGTGCAGCGAGCATGGCTGCCCTTTGCTCAGGAAGGAGACACTACACCTCCATTCCAATGTTGTTTGCTATACAGCCATCTCAAAAAGATATTCTAGAACAAAAGTGGTCTGGTCAAAAGATGTGGAAAAATTCAGCCGATCTCTGGAAAATTGTCACCTCTCAGTACAAACTGGGATTCTAGATTTGAGCTAAATGAGTAATTTTTAACACCAATCATGATTTCTGTGAATAAACTTCTCATCTTTGGCATAATTCACACAGGTTAGCTTTCCTCATCCTCAAATTCAGTTCAGGGTAGCTCCATCTTGTGTGTGTTCAGGTTGATTTTCTTTCTCTTACGTCACACATTGATTCATCGGCAAAACCAAATGCTATACTTTCATAACATATCCAGATTTTGAACATTTCTCACTGTCTCTATGGCTACCATCTTGTGTAGATGTTTATATCTACTCAGCTCTCTTATTGTAATAGCCTTAACGTGGTCTTTCTGATTTTGATCTCTTATAGTCTACTCAATAGTAACCAGAGTAATCTTTTTAAATATTTAGTCAAGTAACAGCACTCCTCTGCACTATATTCTCTGGTGACTCCCAGTCTCACGTGAGAGTAAATCCTAAATCTTAAATGTGTTTTTTTGTTAATGCTTATTTATTTTTTTTTTAAACATTTTTTAAAAATTTTTTTTTCAACGTTTATTTATTTTTGGGACAGAGAGAGACAGAGCATGAATGGGGGAGGGGCAGAGAGAGAGGGAGACACAGAGTCAGAAACAGGCTCCAGGCTCTGAGCCATCAGCCCAGAGCCCGACGCGGGGCTCGAACTCACGGACCGCGAGATCGTGACCTGGCTGAAGTCGGACGCTTAACCGACTGCGCCACCCAGGCGCCCCTATGCTTATTTATTTTTGAGAGAGAGAGAAAGGGAGAGAGTGCAGGGGAGGGGCAGAGAGAGGGAGATCTGAAGCAGGCTCCAGGCTCTGTACTGACAACAGAGAGCCCAATGTGGGTCTCAAACTCACCAACCGTGAGATCACAACCTGAGCTGAAGTCGGATGCGTAACCAGCTGAACTGCCCAGGCGCCCCAATCCTAAATCTTTACAATGGCCTATGCAGATCTCCATGATCTCCTGATCACTATTACACTGCTGACCTTATATTTTACAACGTCCTTACTGGCAGAATTATAGCTCCAGGTCTCTGAAGGTGCCAGGTTTGCTATGACAGGTATTTTGCAGTTGTTATTCCTCTGGCTGGGGTTCTTTTTTCTCCCCCCCCCCCCCACACCAGGTATCCATAAAGATCTCTCACATTGCCTATAGAACTTTGCTCAAATATCCCCTTTCCTAACTGTCTTATCAGTATTATAAAAATCGACATTTTACTTGCTTCATTACCCGGGTCTTCTAATCCTTTTTTTTCCCTTTTCTTTTTCCTCTCTTTTTTTTTTTCTCTATGCCTGACATTACATATACAGTAGAATGTATTGCTGTTTGCCTATATTTGGTGTCGCTCTCCTGAGAACAGAGCCAGTAAAAAAAGCTCCAGCATCCTCTTCTTCCAAATAAAGAATTCCAATAGACATTCCAGGTGCTTCTCAGGGGCTGCTAGCAGAGGTATTACAAATCCCCATTGCCCAGAGAAGCAACCCCTATGGGACACCAGCATATTGGCTTTTCTTCCTTCCCTGACTCAGTCTCTCCACTGCTTTATTCTGGCTTTCTAGGGGAATATCCTCCATAAACTACCTGAAACCAAGTCGTTATCTCAGGTTCCATTTTTATGGGGAACCAATCTGAGAGATCATGATCCCAATTTTCCATTAGCTTCTTTAAAGCTTTACCTCTTCTGTTACCATGTAGTAGGAGTTTTATACCACCCCACTCAACTTAGAAATATGTGGTTGCTTTGGCTAAGAAATCTTAAGAGTCAGCATATATTCTGCTACAGTCTCATTTTCCGCACTGAGGACAAGCACAAATATTGCAGAGAGAGGCTGCTCTGTCAGTTTGGGTGCTAGAGGAAAGGTCATTTGAAGGACAGGTGCGGCCATCTGTGATAGACATGTAACACAGGGGAAAATCTTCTACCGTTTTTAGTTATAGAGATTTTGGGTTTTGTTTGATTCCACAGCACCAAAACCTAGTCTCTCCTGCCTGATGGATCTTATAATTTACTCAGCTATGTATTTACTAGTTGTCTTCTCCTCATGATAACGTAAGCTCCATCAGACAGAGAATTTTGCTCTTCTGTCTGTACTCTATACCCTCTACCTAGAACAGTCCAAGGCACAGAGGACATACACATCTATTGAAAAGGTTACGCCAAAGCCTAGTCAACTCATTGTCCCTCAAACCCAACTGATGGACTCCAAAAATTGATGGATCAAATATAAAATTTGATCATGCTATCCAATATAAAATTTGATCATGCTATCCAATATAAAATTTGATCATGTTATCCTCTAACTCAGAAGTTTTCAACCAATTTAAGGCAATTTAAGGCAGTTAGGGTTGCCAGAAAAAAATACAGGATGCCCATTAAATTTGAATTTCAGACAAACAATACATAATATGGGACATACTTAAACTAAAAAAAAATGTTTTTTGTCCAAAATGCAAATTGAATTGATGTCTTATATTTAATTGCTATAGTGTTTATCTCCGTTTGCTAAATCTGGCAACTCTACCCCCAAGTGTCATTTGTCAATGTCTGGGGATATGTGAGAATACCTACACACAAAGAAATAATTGGCCCACAATGTCAACAGTGCTGAGGTTGCAAAACGCTGTGACCTGGACCACTTCCCTTTTCTTTTCTGTGCATCTGATTTCTGCTCTTTCCTTTGCCATTTGTCTTAGGTATAACTGGCTCCAAAAGGCTCTCATTTGCCTTTCAGAACTTTGTCTACATCACTCCCAGGTCTTCTTGTAATCGCAGATAGCTTTCCATATGTATTTACAAATGGCATACAGTCAAAGCCCCAATGGTTTCTCAGATATCTGAAGAAAGACAAAAATCTATGTGTTTCTTTACACCTGAAGCATCTAAAACAATGCCCAGTATACGCAGATATTTAATAGGGGCTGAGTGAGAGTGAGTAAATGAGGACACGTAATGGCAGATCTATGAATTCCAAGGAAATACCACTTCCCTTCTGAGTCTGCGGGCCATTGACAGGCTGCTTCTTGTGGCCTAAGCAATGCAGTTACTCTATTGCCAGTTGAAATCATCTCATGACAGATACAGATGCACACATAAATCTGGTTTTAATTTAGTGGGTATATATGCTTTAGTTACGTATATGCAACATATCAGCAATTACAGGTATTGATATGTGCCTTCTACATTTCAGAAAAATTACAAGAATAATAAGAGATAAAGGCAAATGGTTTTAAACACAAATACCTTCTAGACATTTTCCTTTAAACACAAATACCTTATAGACGTTTTCCCCTTAACTAAAATCACTACGAGAAACACATAAGTGCCTCAGTTGAAAGATATATAGAGGCAATCATCTAACTTTATTTCATCCTTACCTAGAATTTATTTTTTTGTATCAATTTGTTTACATCCTAGTTGGTTAACATGCAGTGTAATATTAGTTCAGGAATTGTCACTTATAGATAACACTTACCCAATGATGGACCATCTTTTGCACTCTTCACTTTACTTGCTTATCATCTTCTCTATGTAGACTGACAGGTGTTTAGCACCTTCCCATGGCATCTCGTAAATTTTACCTAGGACCACCATTCCATAATGAGAGGAATTTAAATACAAGATCTTTCAAAATGCTTGTAGATATGGGGCACCTGGGGCTCAGTTGGTTAAGTGACCTATCTCAGCTCAGGTCATGATCTCACAGTTTGTGGGTTCGAGCCCTATGTTGGACTCCATGCTGACAGCACGAAACCTGCTTGGGATTCTCTCTCTCTCTTTCTCTGTCTCTCTCCAGTTCTCCCCCACTCGCACTCTCACTCTCCCTCTTTCAAAATAAATAAATAAACTTAAAAAAAAAGATAAACAACATTTTGTATTTTAACTGTAGCCATGTCAATATCCTGGTTGTGACAACATACTACAGTTTGATAAGACATTAGTTAGTAATGGAGAAGCTGAATAAGATATGCATGGGAGTTCCCTTCATTAGTTCTTACAATTGCATGTGTATCTACAATTAACTCCAAATAAAAAGCTTAATTAAAAAAAACAAACTTAAGGTTTCAATTATATCTATAACTCTCTTTTTGTTACTTGATTTTAGAGTAATTTAGTGTCTAAAGCTTTTGTCAGATCAGGTGAAATGTCTTTGCAAAGTAAGTTCAATGAGATTTAATAAATACATATGCAGATATATTCTGTATATCACATAGGATGCTTGTTATTCATTCACTAACTCTATTTGTTTCTTCATAAAACAGCCATTTATTAAATGCTAACTAGATCCTGGTTCAATGTTGCTATGCAGAGAGGTATGTTCACAGTGGTACAAGGTACCACATATTTTGCCAGAATCAGATTGTGTATTATATTGTAAGCCTTGTTAAAGATTTTGAATACTTTTTCATTTCTTCTTTTTTTAACCAATTACTTTTTTCCATAACCTTACTGATGTATGATTGACAAATGAAAATTTTATATATTTATGGTGTACAATGTGCTGTGTGAAATGACTACCAACAATCAAGCGAATTAACCTATTTATCATCTTATATACTTGGTGTGTGTATATGGTAGTAGGAACACTTGAGATCTACTCTCTTAGCAAATTATAAGTATACACTACAATATTGTTAACTCTAGTAACTACCATGCTGTACATTAGGTGTCTAGAAGTTAATTATTGAATTCTAGTCTATATACAATGGAATGTCAGTGATGATTCATAAAATTTTAAGGTAGATATTAAAGACAGAATTTAAAATATGGAACTACTTGTTCCTATGAGAGGAACTAGAGAATGCATGGTGAATATAGAGCCTTAAACTATATTAGGTCTAACTTATAATTTTGTCAGTGACCACATCATAACGTGAGTATGTCAATCCTAGTCTCATGGTACCTCACCAAAGACTTGACAATAAATTCAATGAATTGTTTGGCCACTTAGAAAAAGTAAAGGTAAATTATAAATAATCATGGGGAAAAAGTGTGAAAAATTGCAAATATCAGAAAGTGATTTTACCTCATCGAACTGGCCTTTTCTCAGGAGTGTGCCACGCATGGAAGAGGGATCATTGTTTCAGTGGAAAAACATTCAGAAGTATCCCCTTGGATGACAAATGTGTGCTGAAAGCAAGAAAGATGACTTAGGATAATTAGATATATACACATATTGGAAATGAATTTTAATAATATATTTGTAACTCTAGGACTCCAGTGATTAAAATAGAATTAAAGAGTCTGTCTCCTGGTTAAAAAACCCATATGTGATTTTTTCAGACCCAGCCATATGAAATTATAAGGCCTTTACCTGGCCTCAAGAGGGAGGCTGCCCTCCTCACACCAGACTTGAAGCACAGCCAGGGCATTTCAGTCTCTGAAGACGGTTGCATTCCTGGACTTAGCCCCACCACCCCCTTGCCAGCCATGTTCTTATGCATATCTGCAGTGCTAGCCAAGCATCTTTATTCAGAGACCTCTTTATCTGGAGACTTCTGCCAAGGTTTTTGTCAGGAACATCTGAGGAGACTTTCTCATTGGGAGAAAGGGGAAATTTTGAAGGCACTTATCTACTCTGACTCAATAAACTAAGTACTTTTCCACCATGCTGATATCCTGACCTAAATCTAAACCCTCCACCCAGTTCCATTTCTTCCAACAGAATGACATGGAATGCAGTTCCATGTGGAAAATGGAAGAGGAGAGGAGTTTAGCCACTTGCACATACAATCACACTAAGTGATTAAAGACTTGACTGCCATTCTGGCTTGTTTTCACTGGCTGCTCACACAGCTGGCAGTTCGGCTCTTGTCTTAGTTCAGCTGAGCTGACAAGACTGTTTCTCTTTATTCCAGCCAGGTTAATTCTCTGTCCCAGTTTAGCATAAACTTTAAATGTCTGTATTTTACTGTTTTAAATTGATTTAAAATATATTTTAATCCTCTAGGTCCAACATAGGTTATATTTTATTACCTGACTTATTACCATAATAAATAAGACATTTTCTCTCTCTATCATTATGATGTTATAATATACCATACTTACTATTTCTAATATATAGTAGAACCTTTTAGAACATTGGCTTTGAAATGAATAGGTGTCAAATCTTAATAAGAATTATATGCAAATCCCATCTAGAAAACCATAAAAAGGATGAATATCATTTTTATATATTAATACCAATTTCTTTTTGTGGAATGGCTGCCTGCTTGTTAGAAATCTGTTTAAGAAAATCTCAAGCATATTAGAGATCTCTCAGGAAAACCTTTGTCATATTATAAAAGGGCATGAGGTATTATATAGAATATTTAGGTGATTTCATTTGCTATATTTTTTAGAGGCAGAGAAATATGATTAGGTAAAAATTTTAGGTCATATAGTGTTTACTACCTGTTTATCTGTCTAATGTTAATTAGTTTTCCTTGTATTACCCTAAGTGAGAAGGATTTAGGTCTTTTAATATATGACTAATATGATTAGGAATTCATAATATTCATTAAGATTCTGTCCTTCAATATGGGGTATCTTATCTCAGTTTTCCCCACACTTAATATAGCTCTTGGCATGATGTAGGTGTTCAAAAATATGGACTGAATGTATTTAAAATAATTGAATTTCTTAATTGATTAATGTATCATTGGAGACCCAAAGCAAACAGGTAAGGTAGGTGTAGAATCTTGGAAACTGTAAGAAAAATCATAAAATTAAGCTTTAATTCTGACCTGGACATTCTAAATCTTGTGCATTTTGGCTCCAACAAAATTTTACCACATGTTTAATTAGTCAATTAGCATTTTCTATAGAAAGAGTCATCTCTGAAACAAGGATGGGGCAAAGGTTGACCATGATGGAGATCAGGGCTTTTACTGAATTTTCTCAGTTGAGAAAGACTCTATTTGGGTGCATTGGAAATTTAACAAGCATTACACACCCCTATTTAGAGAAAAAGGCAAAAAAATACCATTTAAGGGGTGTCTGGGTGGCTCAGTGAGGTAGGCAGCCTACTCTTGATTTTCAGCTTAATGTCATGATCTCACCATTGGTGAGTTTGAGCCTGGGCCCCATTTTCAGGGTCCATAGCTTGGTTTTCTTTCTCTCCCTCTCTCTGCTCCTCCCCCTACTCTTGCACACATGCACACACTCTCTCTCTCAGAATAAATAAATAAACTTTAAAAAAATACCATTTACTATTCTGAGCAAGTTTGTTTTTTTTTTTTTTAGCCTCAAGAGCATTATTATTGTTCATGCCATTCCTAACATTAAAAAAATGAATTCATTTAATCTACTTTACTGATAACTACATGATGTAATTAAAATGACACCACATAGCTAAAGTCTTATCTATATAACACAAACGTGATAGGAAACACCAAGAAAATTTAGAAATTGTTATCTTACACGTTTCTCAAAATATTGTTTATGTTATTTAATAATAACCATGAAGGTGAATATGAACAAACTTTTTCTTACTACCAATATAATTGAAGAATATTATCCTCTCAAAACATTAGCGTACACGCTAATAGTTTTTTTTTAAATATATAAAAAATAGAGACTTAGAATTAGGCATCTGTTCCTCTTTTTTATACTTAAAAGTACACCTTTGTTAGTTCACAACCTGGGGAGCTCTCAAGGTGAAATCTGAAATGGGCACCATATGCAGAAGGCAAGGAGATACCGAAGACAGAGTCAGGTCACTCCAGATTCATAGGTGGAGGTGTTAATAAGCAAGCAAACTTACATACAAGGTTTGCCTTGGGCATCTACAAGATGAGTAGATCTCCACACCCACCCATCAGAATCTTAAAAGTTTATATAAAGGGGCGCCAGGGTGGCTCAGTCGGTTAAGCGTCCAACTTCAGCTCAGGTCATGATCTTTTGGTTTGTGGGTTCAAGCCTCATATCAGGCTCTGTGCTGACAGCTCAGAGCCTGGAGCCTGCTTTGAGTTCTGTGTCTCCTACTCTCTCTGCCCTTCCCCTGCTCATATTCTATCTCTCTCTCAAGAATAAATAAACATTTAAAAAGTTAAAAAAAAAGTTATAGAGAGGACTTAATGGTGTTCACTCACATATTCAGTCCAAATAGTTTCAACAATACCCTTACTCCCTTAAAGCTATGTACTCAGAACAGCTCCCATTGTGGGAGCAGTAGGCAGAACGTATATTCCAAGAACAGGAAAGGGGGTGAGGAGACTCCTACTGCCTGGGGCCAGCTTACAGGTGAACAAGCTAGCATGTCCTCTCAATGACCTCCCCCAACATCATTAGATCCCTGAGCAGCTAGCCACAGCTTCATAACAGAGTTATATTTTTAAAAATGGTATTAGAAGTCAATGTAATTTGAGTATTTATTAAATATTAACTGAAAAGCCAAGCTGTGGAAGCATTTTAACTGATCATTTCAAAATGTGTAAACAAATTTCTAAAGCAACTGTTCCCTAAACTGGCTTCAATCTCTATCTTCCAACATTTTTTACTAAGGTGTAAAATTCATAACAAGTTTCATGAGCTCTCACCCCATTAACAAATTATCATATTTCAAAATGGGTAGCAAGAACAGACGCATATAACCTAAATAGCACACTGAGGAGAGAACATTATTCTATAGCACGGCTGCTACAGTGTGTTCCACCTGGTTCAGTTTTGTTTGTTAGTTGTACTCAATGTTAGTATCTGGAGGGTACTATAATATAGATGTTCATCAATCAACCAAAACAGTGTTGAAAAATTCATTTTACAAAAAAAGTAGGGTAACATGAAATTAGTCAGCATAGGCATACTTGCAAATAAAATACACATAACACTGAATGACATATAATGGGCTTCTTATCACAATGAATTTGGGAAATGCTTAAATTGTCTTTGTTCTAGTTTAGCCAAAGATGTTTTAAAATATATTTGTAATGATGAAGGAATATGAAAGTTAATAGATGCGCAGATTTATAGCCAAAGATATAACTAAGGAGGCTAGTTCTGTACAGCCTGTTGTTCTAAGCTAGAATGCTAGTTATTTAGTAATGGTGTCAGTACTGAATATCACTAGCATAAGCAGTACTGCATTCTACTATTAGTGGTACTAAATAGTTCAAGTATTAGTAGTAATACCAGTGCTTATCTTTTTGGGAAGCTTCCTATATCAGGGCACTTGTATGAACTTTGGGTACTACACAAAGGAGCCATATTTTAGGTAAATGCTTCACTCAAGCTGACTTTCACAAAGGGAGCCTGCTTTGTTAGGAGGCTTCTGTCTCTTTAGAGCCAGGGAAGTAATAATGGGAGTAGCCTAGATGTAGAGAGGGTAGAATAAACACTTATTCTCTTGCCTTCCAAAAAGAGGAGAATCAGGTCAGCTGTCAGTTTCAAGCCTGAAGAGATGTCTTGTAGAAAGCAGAGAACAGCATGGACTGGATAGACTTCTGGACATTCTTTAGCATGTAGTTGGTAATCTGGAGAATTCTGCTAAGGTATCTGTGATTTGTGCCAACTGCCTTTTTGCTGAGCCAAGATGTCTCATTCCCCCCACCCCCCTGGGGAAGCAGATGAGGCTCAGGGCCTTGCTCCTTGGGAAATTCTCTTCTCTCTCTCCATCTTTTGGTATGTTGGCCGTGGTACTATGCCAATAGTGTTTTAATTCCTGTTCCATCTATTCACAGGTGGCCTTGGACCCCACATAGGAATTGGGTGAGGGATGGAAAGGTATTATTCCTTGTAGTTGATCCTGATATTGTATGCATATAAGGAGACCTTTCCCTTCATTTTTTGTTTTCCCTCCCTCTCATTTCCTTCATCTGTTTTTATGTGATGGGGTTATTAAAGTATGGAGGACAGGGGCGCCTGGGTGGCTCAATAGGTTAAGTGTCCGACTTTGGCTCAGGTCATGATCTCGCAATCTGTGAGTTGAAGCCCTATGTCGGGCTCTGTGCTGACAGCTCAGTGCCTGGAGCCTGTTTCAGATTCTGTGTCTCCCTCTCTCTTTGACCCTCTCCCGTTCATGCTCTGTCTCTCTCTGTCTCAAAAATAAATAAATGTTAAAAAAATAAAAAATAAAATAAAGTATGTAAGACAAAAAGAGGATTTTTTTCTACCATTAATTAAAGAAAATACCAAACTCTGTTGTTATTTCATCTTGCAGCAAGTTCAACTTAAGTAGAGTCTTTATAAATTTTAAATTTGAGACAACAGGTTTTAATATCATTTGCAAAATTGATTCACCCATTTGCTATTAATTTCAGTAATGAATTCTCTTTCTTTTGATATAATTCTTCAGTTTTATCATTTCTCTCTGACCTTTGCTGAACACATTCTGACCGCTATCTTAATATGAAAATTCTAATGTTTTTTTTTTTCTTCTTCTATTGGATGGAAGAAAACTTTCCACATTGGTTTACTGTGATAAAATTTTTCTCATTCAGCAAAAACAATGAGTCTACTTATGAAAAACTAGTACATGTTTTATTTTATGGTAGTGTTCCCAGGTTTTCTGTTTAATAACATTATGTGTGATAACATTAGGCTATAATAATTATAAAATTGATAATAGATAACATTTTTTGTGTTACACTAGGAGTTTTATTGAGTTACTTTTATTGAGTTTACTCTATGAAATGTTCTATGTCTCTGCCTGACACTCAATCTATCTTTTCTCATTTTCTGAAGTGCAAAATATAAAAAGTCTATCAAATCATTTAGTTTGGGGCATGTGGTAGTAACAGAGAGAAAATAAACAAATGGTAAAGGTGAGAGAAATATAATGGACATATTAAGTTCAAGTTGTTGTGTTTCCACATGAAATAACCTAGTGTCCATGTTGTAGTTACATATTTCAGATTCAAAGCATGCTGATTTTAGTTGAACACGTGAGAATATTAGTTAATATTGCCAATTTGCAATCAATATAAACAAATAATTTGCTATTTAAGAAAATAAAGTGAATGCGTTATAAGAAGAAAAATGTTTATTACAAAACACAAGGAAAAGAATCAGGACTTGAAGAGATATCAGAAACCTAAAAAGCATGGTTTATATTTATATATCTCATCTTCGTTTCTTTCTTGGCATTTGCTAAAGTGCATCTAGCTCTGTTCACCAACTTTTGCTTTCTCTCCACCATCCAATCAGGGTTTGGTGACCTCATTATCTGTTTTGAAAAAAACCAAAAATTAAGTTGCTGCCTCTAATCTCAGTCTCAATTCTGAAGAGAAAGAAAGAGAAAAGAGAAAAGAGAGAAGAGAGACAGAAATTTTTCCAACTCGGATGGGTATATATTTGTGGTCTCATTAGATATTAAAAAAGAGGAGTAAACAAGGTCACAGTTGTTGATGGCAGTAGCAGAAGGGACATAGAGAAGATGCCTAAGGAAGTGGGCAGATGCTCTATTACAATGAGAATAAATATAATAACTGGATAAAAGCATGAGTTAAGAGTACTCAGGATGAGCCCTTTGTAACCTCCACATTTTAAGGGTAACAAGTATACGCAGAAATGAAAACAGAAAGAATGACCAACAAAACAGTCAAGAAAGAGCAATAGGAAAAACAATTCAGAAATAGTTTTCAAAGGCTAAAAGTGGCAACAATGATATCAGTCTGAAATGAAAATAGAAGTCAGCAAATGAAAGCATTAGAAAAGCTAGTGATCACAGTTTTAGTGGAAGGGAGTGAGGACAGTTGTTGCATTGATATGAATCAGGAAAAAAATGCCAGTAATGAAAATGAAAGCAGGTCCAGTAAGTAGGACACAGTCTCAAGAATTGTGGTAGCTAAAAAAATAAAAAAATAAAAAAAAATCTATATATTGAGTCTATATAAAAAGTATATACATTGAGAGTTTAACAATATTCACATTTTTCCCAACTAAACCCTCTTAACTGGGGGCAGAGGTACAAGAAAAATCATGCCCCTAGTCAAGAATAATTAGCTGGTAAAGAGAATACAACAAACTTATTATTTACTTGTGGGTTTATATTTAGTGAGTCCCTTTCTGGAATTCTGATTTGAAAAATATCAGCTGAATAACATTCCAATACCTTAAAACTATAGATTATTTTCCATTCACTGTGCTTTTATATACATTATTTCACTTGATCATTAAAATTATGATCTAAATGTAATTAATTCCATATTTACAGGAAAGATAACTGAAATCCAGGTAGATCAAAGTGACTTGCTCAGATTACTTGATAATAGATAGGGAACAGACACAAACCTAGATCTCTTCTGTCACATTTAAATTTCCATTCTTCAAGACACAAAATAAAAATAATTTCAGGCAACAGAAATATTGATGGATTTGAGATGAACATCCTTTTCAAGTACTTCTGCAAATGGAACATGGCATGATATCACAGTCACCAAATTTAGCTCCAGTGCAAAGAGCATCACACTGGAATTCAAACAGACATGAACTTCCCCACTTTGGGCCTGTGTGGCCCCCTGAAAACATTCTCTATCAGGACACTTGAGTGGCTCAATTGGTTGATTATCTGACTTTGGCTCAGGTCATGATCTCATGGTTCCTAAGTTCAGAGCCCCATATTGGGCTCTCTGCTGTCAGCACAGAGCCAGCTTCGGATCCTCTGTCTCCCTCTCTCTCTGTACCTCACCTGCTCATGCTCATTCTCTCTCTCTCTCAAAAATAAATAAATAAACAAATAAATAAGTATTAAAAACGCATTCTCTATCAACTTCAGTTTATTCATCTGTAAAATGAATTTTGATGTTTATCTCTCAAGGTTTGCAATAGGAGGCCTCTAACACATAGTGGGCACTAAATACATGCTGTTGAACTGGAAAGAAGCAGAAGTCACCAAAACAGTAAATAAAATACATCTTTTTAATCACTTTATCCCACTCTGCAGGTAACTTGCTAAACAAGGTGCAGGTGTTAGCTTTGATACAGCCAAATAAAACAGGAATTCATGGTATATTCTTGTGTGTGCTGAAAATAATTTACAAGTAGTTTGGAGTTAGCCAAATCTTTCACAAGTGGTGAAAGAAAGGAAACAAAGTCTATCACAATGCCCTACAGGCTCAATACTGCATAGAAAATTATCAAGACAGCAATACCTACATGGTATTTTAAAAATAAAGTCAGAATCTACAGAATGTATCAAAAGTAACAGCTGTGAAGCCTCATTGTTATTTAATGCTTCAGTGTTTTTATTTCATTCACCTGCAAAATGATTCTACTCACCTTTTGCACAGGCTTTAAGAAACATAATATTCTGAAAAATGCTTTGGAAACCCATAATAATCATGATGGTCTGGGCAGTAGTATCATAAAATAGGGAAAAAATAACAGTGTTTCGAGGCTGGAAAAACTAGAATAAACAGAGAATGTAGCTTGAGGCTGGCTACAAATCTAACGGAAGTCATAAATAATACTGTCTTGCGTTAGTATTAGTATGGGTCAAGTTTGCCATTATGCCACCATAATATCATATAATTGTTACTGGGTTCAATGCTGTTTTGCTCCTGTACCTCTGTCCTAACAGCATAAATATGTCTTCCTGACCTGATTGACTTTGCATGATCATCCTTTTCTTTATTTCTAAATAGATGCAAGGTTAGAGTATTGTTGTGAAGTTGAAGTACTTTTGCATACTTTGCGGCTCACCACCAATTCGTTTTTCTTCCTTCCTTAGTCTTTATATGTCAGAATGTTAAGAAAATACAATAATTAAGACAGTACTTACTAATGTTATTGAGTCCTTGCTGTATACATCTACCCTATATTATCACATCTAATCTTCAATCCTATGAAATATAGCTAGTGACATTGTATCTTTTGAAATGAGAAATTTGAGTCTTTAAAGAAGTGTTCAGTGAGTGAAAAGTTTACAAAACAGGGGCACCTGGGGGGCTCCATCAGTTAAGCATCAGACTTTTGATTTCAACTCAGGTCATGATCTCACAGTTCATGAGTCTGAGCCCATGTTGGGCTCTGCCTGCTTGGGATTCTCTTTCTCCTCTCTCTGCCTCTCTCTTGCTTGTGCTTGCTCTCTCTCTCAAAATAAATAAATAAACTTTAAAAAAAAAGTTTACAAAATTGGTCACTCAGCATCTGATACAACTCTTCCTCCAGTTACTCCTACTAGGAACTGGGCAGTGAGAGGAGCCACTCACCAGACTTTATTCTTGGATCACAAGCAGACATATGAGACAAGGAATTAAGATTCCCAAAGAATGGAGTCTTTATAGTGGGATCAAACCCATCAATCAATTCCCTGCACCTTTCTTTTCTTTTAGAGACATTTCCCCAAATTTGGGAGAAGAATCATCATCACCATATGTATACCATATGCATTATATATGTTACAATTTTGAAACAGATCCTTTGGAACAGTACAACCTTAGAACAAGAATGTGTGAGATCACCTTGTCCATCTTTTCTCCAAAAATGTGTATTTCTGATTCAACAGCGTCAACTCAGCCACACACTTTTGTGATGAATATGGTTTCCATATGACTCAGGTTGTTAGAAACATAGAGTCTATCAAGCCCAAATTTGTAACTCTGCAAAGTCAGCCTTTTTTTCTTTTTTCTCATTCTACCTCTCTCTGTCTGTCTGTCTGTTTGACTGTCTGTCTTCCTCTTCAGTTTGGCTGTCTGGAAAAATAGTCCTGTAACTTATTAATAAGAGGCTGTCAATGCTACCAATGTTTTGAAATCTCTATGTATATCACTACTCCTTCTCATTCTATGCAACAATGTAAATGTTAGTGTTGAAAAAAAATGCAGAGGGAGTTCTTAGCAAAACTTATTAGAAAACTTTCTGGAAGTGTCTCTTCCTTTTCTTAGCCTTCCTCATCTATGTTTAATAAACTCTGAAGAATTCCGCCTGAGAGTGTTCCTATCTAATTTAATATATTTTTTAACATTTTAGCAAAGAACTTTAATAGGCTGAGGGTTACTTATCTACTTCTAATATATGTACTTGTAAATTTTATTCTCTCAAACATGTCTTGAGAGAATGTCAATCTTAAGGAAATTTTACAAATGTTTAAGAATAAAACCCTTAAATAAACAAAATCTAGTAGTATACATTGTTTGGCTCCATAGTAAAGGGTTCCAGTGTTTTGTGCTGTTTCACATGTGTAAATTTTTGCAACATAACTTCATTCTTTCTGAGGTACCCTTCTGTTTTCTGTCTTCTTAAATCCTAGTCACTGTTCAAGTTCTTGTTCCAATGTACTTTGTCTGTGAAGCTTTATCTTAATCCTGGAGCATTATTTATAATTCTTTCCTTTGTAATCAAATTTATTTTATTCGTAGCTCCATTTACTCTACTCACTCCATCTTTTCCATATTTTCTATGTTTGTTTCCCTGATTGGTAATATTCTCTTGAAGGGCATGCAATATATCTATTCATTTTTACATCCAAGTGACTCACACACTGAAGGGAGAAAAAAGTTTTATGAAGAAGCATGAGTGATACTTTGGGGAAGAGTCTAGTAACTTTCTTGTAAAATATGTGTAAACTCCCATCTTCATGCGCTCCCTCAACAGGAGACAGAATAGAATCAGTCATCTGGTATTTTTTTGTTTTTGTTTTTGTCTTGTTTTGTTTTTGAATTTTTTGATTATCAAGAATGGTGAGTTATACTAGGGAATAATTTTCTTTGAATGGTCCATTTGCTAGTTTGTGAAGACAGGATCTTGAGCATAATAGATGGCCTCTGAAAATATCTTCAAAATCAGGGTTTTTAAATAACTAAGCAAAGATCAAAGCTTTAGTGATTTTCATTCTTGAATATATAAAATCATTAAAATATCAAGTTTAATTAATTCTTTGGATTCTTAAAAGGATTCCAGAAATAATTATTTTAAGCTAGTTATAGATTTTCATTTTTAAATATCATAAAATACTTTCAAAGGACTGTCAGAAAAATCATGGAAAGAGTAAAAATATGTATAGTCATTAATTTTCTCCCAGCAAATCAAATTGATCCATGTACATAAATAATTAAAATCATGTCCCACAAAACCAAAAAGGACAATTAACAGTAGTGAGCATTTTATAATCCAGTATGTGAATTGTTATTAACTGACTTTCTGTACATGAAAATGATGTTACCTAAGTAGTATTTACTAATTTTCTCGCTATAAACTTCAGGATCAAGGAATATTTTAAATTTGTTTCTCCTTTTTAAAAAGCAGTAAGGTCAATAGGTCCATCTATAGCCGTTTGCATTATGTGTGATAGCTCTCTTCTGGTAGAAATATAATTTCAGTATAGAATCTCCCAGTAAATGGTTCATAATTTAGTACTATAGCTCTGATATAATTGTCTTAATATCTTAAAATTATTGTAAATGTTTTAAATAATTCAGGTAAATGCAAGGAATAGACATTAGTTGTACTTGTGGGAGAATTCCTGGTCTCTATTTGTGTATCATGCATTAACATACAGGCTTTGCACAGCTAGCTAGGGGACTTCATCATAATACAAAGAGCTTACGAATTACACTAAGATTTTTGGCAGTCATCAAAGTTTTTACCATCTCTGAAACATATTGACATGCTTTAATATTGGTCCTGAGATTTGCTGATGTCACTTTCAATAAGATATTTTTGGTAAACTCAATTGGATTACTAACATAAATAAATGATAAGAGACCCCTTAATTCAATGCTTAAATGATTGATTTTAGGGATTATGCTGTCAAAATTACTAAAAAGTCTTGGGAGTTTCTCAAAGATGTGTATGCTAAACTCTTCTTTACTCAATTAGATACAAGTTTGATGTGACTTTCCTCATTCCTTCAGTATATTTACCAGATTTGGTTTACATGTTTTCTACAAATACTTTCCAATCTAATTATAATTTCCTCAAAATATGAACTTCATTGCTTATTGTGGTTTTCTTCAAAATATTCTCATGATTTATTTGTCTCAAAAATACAAGGCTTACTTACTCCTGATATTGTCATTATGTGTTCATTTTTCTAAGTAAAGAGACCTCAGGATACAGAAAATATCCTTTTTGTTCAAATCAATAAACATTTACTGATGTGTGGAATAGGGGCTCCATGTATACCCCTCCAGACACACATCCAGGCATGAATAGAACTTCTGAAATTTAAAGTTGATCATTCAAATGAATAAAAATAATCTGTAAAAGTTTAGTGTACTTAGAAGATGAGATATTCTATGTACTTACAAAGTTCATGTTAGTTGATCTTACTTATATGTTCCAGAACTTAACTGCACTAAATGTCATTTCACTGCTACCCTTCTTGCTTTACTCATTCTAACAACCACACAAATCTGAGTCCTTTGTCAACCTTGGGGATATATTGACTTTATTTACCGATTTCCCCTTCCTTAATAAGCAGACAAAATCATCACTAGGCAAAGCATTGACTGGGGACATGTCCGCAGTGACAGGCTTTAATCCATTTTCTAATTTCATCTTGTCTTTGGTTGGCACATTGCTACTTTTCTCATGATGTTCTATCAGTCCACTACATACTGTATTTCCTTCCTTCCTTCCTTCCATCGTTCCTTCCTGCCTTCCTCCCTCTCTCCCTCCTTCCCTCTGTTCCTTTTCCTTCCTTTCCTTCCTTCCTTCCTTCCTTCCTTCCTTCCTTCCTTCTTTCTTTTCTTTTCTTTTCTTTTCTTTTCTTTTCTTTTCTTTCTTCCAAACAAAACCCATGTCTTATTTTTTCCCCACTTCAAAAACATGTTCATGAGCTTTTAGAGTTTTACATTTAGCATTTAGGTTGGCTGTCTCAGTGACTTAAAATTATGTCAAGAGCTGTTGTACAATAGGTGTTCCAGTCATTCAGCCAGAGTTTTGAATGTACATGTTAGCAACATGCTTTAATGTTAGCAGGAAAATAAATTTAACCTACAGGTTTCACAAGATACTTGGAAACTAAGCCTGGAAATATAGACAGTTCTGTCTCGAGTAAATAACCCTGTCTTTACTCGGACATACAAATACTGATACAAATACAAACACAAATAAATACAAATACTGTTCTCCCCACTCCATCACTAAGATTCTAATTTCATTTTCTCTTGATCTTTTTTTTTAAATTTTTTTCAACGTTTTTTATTTATTTTTGGGACAGAGAGAGACAGAGCATGAACGGGGGAGGGGCAGACAGAGAGGGAGACACAGAATCGGAAACAGGCTCCAGGCTCCAAGCCATCAGCCCAGAGCCTGACGCGGGGCTCGAACTCAGACCGCAAGATCGTGACCTGGCTGAAGTCGGACGCTTAACCGACTGCGCCACCCAGGCGCCCCCATTTTCTCTTGATCTTGAGTCATGTGTCGAAGACTCAAAATCCTTGGTGGATACCTGGTGGAAACTAGCTACGCGTCCTTGTGGTTGGTGTCAAAGGATAAAGATGGCGTCTGTTCCCTCAGACTTCTTTCTGAAGAAAAATATTTTTCTCTTTCCAATAATCACACAAATATGCATTTCTCAAAACCTGGAAGGTGATTCAGACAGTGGGCATTTTGACTAAAAAGCATCTATTATTAAAGCCCAGAGGCATATCCTGTCATCAACTTTCATAAATCATATATTCCAAGCAGAAATGAGAAACATGGATTCGTGAACCTGGACCTAATGTGCAGTCCCATCTAGTTAGTATACAGTATATAAGAAATAAATCATATATAAATGATATAAATCATACATACAACACGCTGTAAAGAAATCATGAAGAATCTAAGAGTTTGGGTAACTTTTAAAGACTGCCGGGCTAGTAGCATGGCAGAATGGAGTTCCACATTAGTTATTTTTGTTCATTAGACTAGTAAACACGTCATAATTTTTCATGCTATTGCCTTTGCTTTATCTCAACTATAAAGAAAGATAAAGCTTATTGTAGCTAAAGAATATCTCTCATTTTCCAGTTATTGTATTTAGCAATAGGCAATTCAGAAGAACTTGGATAATATTTACCAACAATCATTTTCAGGCTGTATTCTCAACTTCTTAAATTTGATACATTGCAGATTATGATACAGTTTGCCAATGTCATCACAGTTGAAAAATTTATTTTAAGACTGAGATTGCAATGCCCAATCTTATACATTAGAATAATATATGATAGAAAACTATTGGCTATTTACTTGAAACTGCTATTGATATTTTAACTTCTGGATGATAAATGTGGTTTGTTATTACAATGGAATATCTAGCTAGCTTTATGCAAGAGAAACCCATTGTCACTAAAACTCAAAACAGGTTCCAATATTATTTTTTCTTAGTTGTACTGTAACATCAGTGAATATCAATGGCTTTCTCACTGTCAATGAAGGCAAATTTCAGAGTATTCACTACGGACAATATTGAAGATACTTGTCAATTTCAAGAGCTAGTTTGTTTACCGACCTGATTGGAAACACTACCAAATATAGTTTATGGCTTGAGAATGCAGAATGTGGTTTAAGCTAATAGAGAACATCTATTTATGTGTTTTAATTTATGTGGTTTAATTTATGTGGTTTAATTAAAGAGAATGCCACAGAAATAAGAGTAAAACACTCAAAACAGATTATTTGAATTAGAATTGGCTATGAAATGGGATGCCTGGGTGGCTCTGTTGGTTAAGCATCCGGCTTCGGCTCAGGTCATGATCTCACAGTTCCTGAGTTAGAGCCCCCTATCGAGATCTGTGCTGACAGCTCAGAGCGTGGAGCCTGCTTCAAATTGTGTCTTCCTCTCTCTCTGCTCCTCCCCTGTTTGTGCTCTGTCTCTCTCTCTCTTTCTCAAAAAAAAAAAAATAAACATTTATAAAAATTAAAAAAAGAATTGGCTATGAAACATAGGAGCACAATAGTCACTGGCAATTATTTGATGATGCTGAGGTTCAGTTCTTATTTACCTACAATAAAGATAATTGTACTATATACATGACTGGGTGACTGTGACAACTGAGTAAATTAATGTATGTGAAGTATCTAGAATAGATCCTAACATATAGTAAGTACTTAGTATCATAACTCTGCTGTCATAAAATGTTCAGTTTTCTTTGAAAAATGGACCTTAAGTGTCTATTACAGTAAGTAAGGTGTATCTCAGGTTACACTAAGCCTGGGTCAGTTATCAACTGTATCATGTCATGTCCTTAGCTCTAATCTGTGCAGTAATGCCCTCATGGTGTCCTACTGCTAGGGAAACACAAGTTTATTCAGACACAAGCATAAGAATATGGAAGTTATGACTCCTAGAATGTGACTTGGCCTATATAAAAATATAAAGACGTATTCTATATAATGCATTGCATGTTTATTTGAGAGACAGGGAGACAGGGACAGAGAGAGAGAGAGAGAGGGAGAGGTACAGAAATTTGGATTTCTGGATTTTAGGGAAAAATATTTTATTGAAATTTTTGATATAGGATTTTTCAACCATGTCTGTTTCTAGTTCTAAATTTGTATTGATTTGTTTATATTGAGGTAAAATTTATACACAATGAAATGCACAGATCTCAAGAGTACAATATGATATGTTTGACAAATGCACAGGTACCTTTTATGAACACATAAATCAAGACAGAGAAACTTTGTGTCAGATTATCACCTTGGAAAGCTATCTCTTATTCCTTTTCAATCAATTCTCCTTACCAGGAAGAAACCATCTCTTTCTACCACCTTTCTACCATCATAGATTATTTATTTCCCCCAAAGAGTTGCAAAAGTAAAACCATACACTATATACTTTTGTGTGTCTGGCTTATTTTATTCTACATAATGTTTTGGAGATCTTGCATGTGTTTTTGTGTTATATTTTATTGCTGATTATTGCTATCCCATTAGGTTAATATACATATATAAGGCACTCTTTTGTTGGGACATTTAGGATATTTTTAGTTTGAGGGATTTATAAATAGAGACACCAGCAGTCTTCTTATGCAAGATTTTTCATGGTTTTAAGTTTTCATTTATCTTGGATTAATAGCTAGGAATAGAAATCCTGTGTCGTAGAATAGTTGCACATTTAATTTATAAGGAAAATTCTGTACATACATATTTACAAATTGGTTATGCCATTTTATACCTCCACTACCAACATTTGGTAGTGGTTGGTCTTTTTTAATTTGACCACTTGAGTGCATATAAAGGGGTTTCTTCTTATGATTACAATTTGCATTTCTCTGTGAGCTAATTGGTATTAAGTAGTTTTTTGTGTAGTTATTGCTCATTACTATGCTTTTTATTGAAAAAAAAACCTTAAAATTTTCTTGCAAAATTCTACTGACATGTATTTTTTATTTGTATGAGTTTAATATATTTTTGATATAATTCCTTTGTCAGAGGAATAACACTGTGAATATTTTCACCGAGTTTGTGGCTTATCTTTTCATTTAGTTTGCAGTGTCTCTTAATCAGAAGACATTTAATTTTGATGAATATCAAGTTTCCATTTGTTTTCCACAGAAAGTGCTTTTGAAGTTCACTTTGAGAAACCAATTGTGCAAATGTTTTTCTCTCATATTTTCATCTGGAATTTGTACAGTTTTAGCTTTTATATGTTTATGTCCATGGCCCATCTCAAACTAATTCTGGTGTGTTGTGTAGTATAGGAGTTGAGGGTCATATTTTTCCAGCATATTTATTCAAATTTCCCAGTTTACTTGATGAAGAGATTTTTCCTTCTTTATTGAGAAAGATCTGTTTATTTTGTGGGTCAAATTCTCATTTATTTATTTGTTTATTCTAATGTAATACTATATACTATTGATTGCTGTGATTTTAAATTGGCCTTGAAATCAGATGGCATATGTCCTCAAATTTTGTTTTTCAATTTCAAGATTGTGTTTGCTATCATAGTCCCCACATATTTCCATAATTGGGAAATTAACTTTAGAATCTACTTCTTTTAACTTCTATTAAAACAACAAGGTCTTAAAAATTTTATTAATATTACATTGAAACTACAGAACACTTTGGGAATAGCTGATATCTTACAAAAATTATACCTTCCAAACTATGATTATGATATCATTTTCTATTTATGTTTCCTTTATATTCTCTCTGTAATGTCTAATAATTTGCATCAAAAAGCAAAATTTTTACTCTGTTTTAGTTAATTTTATTTCTAATTTATGTCTTTATGCAATTATAAATGAAATTGTAAACGTAATATCCTATGGTTTATATTGTCAGTATATTAAAATTCAACTTATTTCTATACAAAAATGTGTGTACTACAATGTTGCTAAATTCATGTATTAATTTGTATAGATTTTTATTAGTTTTTAAATATTCTAGATAAGCCATTATGTGCTTTGTAAATATATTTTTATTTCTTCATTTACAGACTTTATGTCACGCATTGATTGATTGATTGTCGTATTTTCATTGACTAGGACTTTGAGGACAAGGTTGAATGGAAATGGAGAGTGGACCGCTTGCTCTGCTCTCAATCTTAGGAGAAATGAGTTCAGTATTTCACTACTATCTATGTTAGCAAAGTATATGATGATAGTTAAAGAAATTTATCAGATTGAATAATTCCCTTCATATTCCTGTTTGCTGAGAATTTTAACAATTAAACTTTGGGTTTCATCAAAAATTTTTCTGCATTTCTTGAAATAATATCCTTGTAACAATGACAAACATTTTCAAATTTAACCATTAATTATACTACTTGAATAAACCTCACTTAGTTATGATATATTATCTATTTTATATACTATAGATTCAATCTGCTAATATAGTGTTATGGATTTTTTATCTGTTTATGAATAATTTTTGGATATTTTTGATAGAAATCATGAAATAATTTGGGTATAAACTTTCTGAGGAAGTTTATGGTTATAGACTCAACTTCTTCAGTATATATAAGGTTATTCAAATTTCCTTTTTTTTTGCAAGTTTTAAACTTGTAATTTTTCTATTTCATTTGTTTTACAATTTATAATTTGGAATTTCAAATAATTTGTCTATTTCATCTAAGTCCTAAAATTATAAGCACAACTTAACTGATAATATACATATAATCTGTATTGATATCCCCTTTTCATTGCTGACATATTTATTAACTTTAGCGTCTCTTGATCATGCTTGCAAGGAGTTCATCAATGATGTTAATTTTTCAAAGAATTAACTTATCTTTGTAATGCCCGAAGTTCCGAAACCTCCCACAAAAGTCCACCAGAGTCGTAAGTCAAAGCCAAGCGGCAAGGGTCGTTTATTGCAGGTTTGAACCTGGTCCTCTGCGCACTCGTCGCCGGTGACGCAAGAGGCCACGATCAGGGTTGGTACAGCGCTTTTATTTTATAGACAGAGACAAGTAGCACAGGGGAGGTTTTAAATTATGAGGTGCCTGATTGGTTGATTTTAAAGTAAGGACATTTGTTGTTCTCTGATTGGGCGTCCTTTGTCTGTCCTTTGGCGGGAAGGCTTTGTCCGTTACTTGTGGCGGGAGAAAAAAGGGGGAAGGGGGAAGGGGGTAGGCTAGGTGAGGAATGTGCTAAGCAAGCAGGTTTACAGAAGCGAGAAATGCCGGTTAGTTTATGTACAATCACTCATTCCATCACATATCGGACTACATTTAGGAAGGTTTACAACCCATTCTACTACACAGCGGGTTACATTCAGGAAAGGCCTCACAATGCTCGTAGCAAACAGCAAGCAAAACAGACTTCTCAGCAATTGTATTTCTTATCAAAGATCCATAATAAGCAGAAAAGAGAACTTTAGCTTTAAACTAAGGCAGGGCTGTCATTTGGATTTAAAGCTGTTCTTTTCATCTTTTTAATATTTTCTATTTTTGATGTGTTTTCTATTTCATCAGTTTCTGTGTTTTTAAAAATGTTTACTCTGTTTACAAGAATTAAGATAAAACACTACTTTAAAGTATTTTTAGTATTTATTACCATGCTTACAATTTTCTATTCTTTTCAGTCTTTGTACATTTGAGCTTTCATTTAGTATCATTCCTCTCCCACCTGAAGGATGCTACTTTAGCAATGCTTACGTAATTTTGCTGGTTACTCAGCTTTTGGTACTCTGCTTTGTTTTCATTTATAAAAACCTATTCATTTTAATTTTTAAATAATATTTTACTGGATACTGTATTCTGGATTGTTAGATTTTAGCATTTTAGGAATATCACTCAATTATCTTCAATTTTCTGTTACTTTTGATGAGAATAGAATTTATCTTCTATGTCAGTTTGGGTCCTAGAGAAGCAGATGCCAGGAAGGAATAGATATATGATAGTCTTTGAGAGAAATGTCTACAAAGGATACTGCAAGAGGGAGTACATCATAGATGAGGAGAGGCTACAGACTATAATGAAGGTTGGACATCTGTGAAAGGAGAAAGAATTGGGCAAGAAAATGTTACCAGGAGATTTCTAAGAAAGTCTTGACCAGACTGACCAGAAGTCTCTGAGCAAAGTTTGCCTATTAGAGAAGCCTCACAATAGTCAAAAGTGGCCCAAACTATCATCTCACCTGTGTCAGGAGGGAGATGCCTAAAGGAAATAAAAGTCTTAAAGTCAATGGCATTGGGACTCTAAAAGTATTGTGTCAGTCGATGCAGTAAAATCCCTTTATGGAGATCTGAGGGTATGTTTATATGGTGGATAGACCCTAGGCACAATGCACCCTTATTCTCTGGCTGAATTTAATAGTTTTTCAATTTAAATTCAAGTTAATTAACATACAATGTAGTAATGGTTTCAGAAATACAATTTAAAGTGATTCATCATTTACATACAACACCCAGTGCTCATCCCAACAAGTGCCCTCCTTAAGGTCCGTTACCCATTTAGCACATCTCCCTACCCATCTCCCCTCTAGCAACCTTCAATTTGTTCTCTGTATTTAAGACTCTTATGGTTTGCCTCCCTCTTTGTTTTTATCTTATTTTATTTTTCCTTCTCTTCCCCTATCTTTATCTGTTTTGTTTCTTAAATTCTACATATGGGTGAAATTATATGATATCTGTCTTTTTCTGAATGACTTATTTCGCTTAATATAATATGCTTTATTTCCTTCCACATTGGTGCAAATGGCAAAATTTCATTCTTTCTGATCACTGAGTAATATTCCATTGTGAGTGTGTGTGTGTGTGTGTGTGTGTGTGTGTGTGTGTGTGTGTATCTCACAATATATATACCAATATATGTATAATATATTGTGAGATATAACATTATATATAATATATAAATTTTACTTATATAAATTTATATATTATATATACAATATCTTTTTTACCCATTCATCAGTTAGAGTGGGTAAAATCAACAACTCAGGAAACAACAGATGTTGGTGAGGATGCAGAGAAAGGGGAACACTTTTGTACTGTTGGTGGGAATGCCAACTGCTGAAGCCACTCTGGGAAACAATATAGAGGTTCCTCAAAAAATTAAGCTAGAACTGTCCTATGACTCGGCAATTGAACTACTAGATATTAACCCAAAGGGTATAAAAAGGCAGAGTCGAAGGGGCACATACACTCCAATGTTTATAGCAGCACTAGCAACAACAGCCAAATTATGAATTTAATAATTTGAATTCACCTTTGGTATTTAGCAATTTTACTATGTCTAGATTTTGTTTGTGATTTTCTTTTTTTTTTAATGCATTATTTGAATTAACTACTTTTCTTATATCTGTAGGTTGATGTCTTACCACATTTGGCAAATTTTCAGCATTTATTTATTTTTATTTTTATTATTTTTAAATGTTTATTTTTGACAGAGAGAGAGAGAGAGAGAGACAGAGAGAGAGAGGGAGGAGCAGAGAAAGAGGGAGACACAGAATCTAAAGCAGGCTCCAGGCCCTGAGCTGTCAACACAGAGCTTCACACAGGGCTTGAACTTACACACCATGAGATCATGACCTGAAATGAAGTCGGATGTTTAACCAACTGAGCCACCCAGGCACTCCTCAGCATGTATTTTTTCAAAGAGATCAAAGGTACCATTCTTTTTCTTTCTTCTTTTGCAAAAACAATTACATAAATGTCAGAAATGCTTTATATTGTTGCACATGCCTTTGAGGCTACCCCCTCTCTTTTTTTAAATTTTTAAGTTCAAATTATTTCTCTTGGCTCTTCAGGTTTTAAAATTTCCATTAGTTTGTCTTCAGATGTATCAGTCTTTTTTTTTCTGTTATCTTCATTCTGTTAAGTCCATCTTAAAATAATATTCATTTCAGATACTGCAATTTTTTATTTAAAATTTTCCATTCTTTTTAAGTTTCATGTTTATTGCTGAGATAAAAATTTCTAATATGACAATGCATTCTCCCTATCTCTTTGTTAAATCTTTGAACATATCTCTATTGACTATAACATAATTTTTACCCATTAATTTCAACCTCTCGTTTATGTTGGTTCTTATATTGACTATTTAATCCTGATTGTGGGTTATGTTGTTTTGCTTCTTCATTTGTCTAATAATATTTTTGTTGTATGTGGAACACATGTGTTGTCCACTGTAAGGATTTGGGATGACTTTTGTTTGGCAGGGAGCTAATTATTAGCATAATCACTTGATCCACTAATGATGGTTTTATTCTTTGTTAAAGCTTGTCTATTTTGGTTTGATCTTAATCTTCTATATCTGATCAGTTCTAAGGTCCCTAGCACTCCAGATTTTGTGAAATCTCACCCTGTATATGCAGTCAAGTTCTTAGCCAAAGACCCACAGCCAAACAACTCTGCATAACTTCTTTCTACCCATACCTACCCTCAAATATTCAGATGGTTTAGTGGCCTCAAATTCTAAGCCCGTACTTCCCAGCTTAGAAAGATTGCTGTACTCTGTCTCAGCTCCAGCTTCCTGTGCATGGTTCAGAAAATGCCCCAGGTAGAAGGCCGGATCAAATGTGAAACTTAGCTTTTTGTGCAGTTTAAAAAAAAAAAACAAAAAACAAAAAAACAACAACAACTTTGCACTATCTATTGCCAGAAAACAAGTGTCTGATATATTTTTTTCTAGTTTCATCATTGTTTCCTGTGAATGGCAAGGCTGGTATGAGTTACTTTATCATGATGGAAAATATCAATTTGCCTCTAT
Organism: Prionailurus viverrinus; assembly: GCF_022837055.1. NCBI lineage: Eukaryota > Metazoa > Chordata > Mammalia > Carnivora > Felidae > Prionailurus > Prionailurus viverrinus. The sequence continues at coordinate 58,929,963 of NC_062578.1, read as the reverse complement.
CATTTTGGAATGGAAATACTCTTCTCTTTTCTTTAAAAGAGGTAAATTAAAATCCTCAGGGCATTTTCCATGAACTGCTATCACTCCACAGTTCATAAGTGCTTTACTTCTTCAATTATTTGACTAAAATTGAGAAACACTTTAAACTCATTAAATTTCATATTTATAGTTTGACACGATTATTCTAGTTATGATGTATACCTTTGATACCTGATCTGTTCAGGTGATGCATGAATTTTCATTATAAGCTTTGGGTCATACTTTTGTTTTTGTTTTTGTTTTTGTTTTTCACTATGTGCCTTTTTATCTTTATCCATGTACCAATAAGATATGAAAGGACAGAGCCAAAAACAAAAAAACAAAACAAAAAAATCTTTTCCAGAACACCAGTCTCCTAGGTTGAAACTGATGTATTACCATGAATCTTAACCAGTTTTGCCATAATTCCTCTAATATATATGTTATATATTTTAAAAAGGAACACTATAACTTAATAATTATATGAAATACTTTAATGTATTCAGAAGATTTTTTAGATGTTTAGATGATTCAAAAGATTGTTTAGATTCAAAAGATGTCATTTAGATGTTTAGATGTTTAGATTGTCTATACTTACTAACCTTATATAGCCATCTTAAAAAAAATAAGGGCCTGATTGCACGTTTGTGCCAACTGGATGATGAAATACCATCAACTAATCATTTGTACTTATCTTCTTTCTCCAATGCAACCCTGTTTTAATGATATAAAGACATGTAAAATGTCATAGAGACAAAGAAAAGCATCCTTGGCCACTTCAGCCATGCCGGTCATAGATTTCTGAGGCCATGCCCATCTCCCCAACCTGACCCTTTCCATAGGAGATTCAGGTATTTCTCACTGGAAAAATTGAACAGGTCTGAAAAAACAAAAAACAAAAAAAGCTCCAAGAGAGTGTCATATGTGTTTCCATCATGGGTAGTAGGTCAGACCACCATCAGGTCAGCTATCAGTGTCCATCAGCTGATAAGCTTTCTCCATCTTACCAGCTGTTTAAAAATCTCACTATTAATTATTAATAGTAAGTTAAGGATCATGAAACCTCACCTCTAACATTAAAATGGAAAACTAAAGGGGAAAATGAAAAAATTGCATTATTTGTGAAAACATGAGTTTTCTGATTGAAAGGGCCCATTGAGTGACCAATATTCTAACATACTACTACTACTACTACTAGTGGGATTATGATGATTCAAACCAAGGCACATCATTATAGAACTTTACAATACTGGGTAAAAATCAGATCTTAAATCTTAAATCTTACCTAAAGAAAGAGAAATATATATATATATATATATGGACTCACCATAGATCACCCACATGGAAATGGGAGTAAAAACAGTTTCATTTTACAATAGCAATATTTTGATGACAAAGTACAACACCTTTAAATTCTAAGGATATATATCAATTAAGTATTTAGGGGAAGAATCAAAGTGTTTTGAATCATATTTGAATTGATAATTTACCTCCCAAACATGTTTTTTTTAATTCAGAAACTAATGAAAGGTTTTATCCAGAAAATGAAGGGAATAATCCAAGAAAGAAGAAGACATGTAATCTCATACAGTAAGTGTCAAAAAAAGGATCAGTACAAGAGCTATTTTATCCAACTCAGAAAGAACCTAGCGTAGCAGCAGGAGGCATGGCAGCCCCAGGAGGGAACTCACAAGATAAAAAGAAAAAACCTGATGTTTGCTAGCATGTGGACAAGATTCGTCTACAGAAGTATGCAAAATGTATCTCCTAATAAGTACATAGACGGCAATGTGATGGAGAAAATAGTCAATTATTATATTTAAGAAATTTGGGAATAACACTTTGTAATAAGATATTTACCCATCATTTGAGTCTAAAATTAACAATTTTACATATCCACAGGTGCTACTAGTTTCATTTTAAAAAGTGATATAATTAGGTTGACAGGATAAAGTTAGGAGAAGGAGAGGATAAGGGAATATTGTCAACATATATAATCTAAAATTGGGTGGATCAAGAAACGAAACATACCTTTGTCAGATCTTTTTATATTTGATTGGCATAGGAGAGCAATTTTACTTTTGTTTCATAGTTTTAATCTCTTCTACGACAAAAGCTGATCTTGAATTATTTTATTGTCTCTTTTCAGGAAGAGTTTACACTCAATAATTAATGCAGTTTACCAATGAATTACATCATTTTTTGGTAATTTTGCATTTATGTTTGACTTGTATTTGTCTATTTAATTAAGTACAGTTTGTAACCATTAAATTTGTGAGGGTTTGTGATGGTAAACTTATATAGCCTTTTTCTAAAAATGTGTTTCTCTTAGCTGGCCTCAGTCTCTAAAGATATTTTATTAGTTTATAAAATTCCAAAGTGATAGTATTCCTTGGCATTAAAAATACATAATTCTATTGTTTTCTAGCTTCTATTGATGCAAATTGTGTGCTATTAGTCCAGCCACCAGTGATTTTTAGCTAAAAATCTCAAAAATCCAAAAGTTTTTTTAGATAAAAATTAGCCTTTTCCTTGTTATTCATGTCTCATTATGATACATATAGCTATAAATTTATCTTTCTTCTTTTTTTAGGTTCACACGGCAGCTTTAATCTAAGAAGTCATATCTTTCCACAATCTAAACAATTCTCAGCTAATGACTTCAAATATTGCTTCTATGGCACATAATATTAACATTTGTTTTATTGAGAAACAATATTTATGTGTAGATCTTCATGTTCACAGATGGATAGATACAGAGATAGACACATACATTTATACATATTTAGAGAGTGAGAAATTTGATATTGGTAACTCATAAAAAGACTTATAATTAAAATATCTGTCTACTAAAACGAGGATATGTTGAAAAATTAGTATATTAATTTCCCAGAAACTAAATTTAGGATTAATCATTGCATTATAATTTACAATGTTATCCCCCAAGTTGATGAGGTTCTAGTATTTCTATACTAATAATTTAAAAACTTGAGTTGTGGGGCACCTGGATGGCTCAGTTGGTAAAGCATCTGACTCTTGATCTCAGCTCAGGTCATGATCTCAGGGTTCATGGGATTGAGCCCTGCATCGGGCTCTGAACTGATAGTATGAAACCTGCTTGAGATTCTCACCCTCTCTCTCCACCTCTACCCATTCATGCTCTCTCTCTCTTTCTCTCAAAATAAATAAACATTAAAAATAAATAAATAAAAACTAGTTGTTAGGTATTGCAAATAGTCACTATCTGTATTATGGTCATGAATTCCTAGACAATGAGGTTACAGAAATTTGTACTGGGAAAGAAGGGTATCTTCTCAAATTACCATATCACCAATATTAGACATTTTATAAGCCACAATAATTATATTTAATAATTGTGTTGAATGCCACATGAATAATGTGGTTTTATTCTCTGTTCAACCATAATTTACTATAGATGAATAATGAATAAGTAAAATAATTATTGATTGTCATAGCTCTTGATCCAAATATTTTTTCTTTCTTGTATATATGTGTGTGTGTCTATGTGCACATATATACAAGATATGTATATATACAAAGTACATACATGTTTTTACACAATTATGCATATGTACATGTATGTTTGTATATGCAGCTATGTACAGTTGTGTGTGCATGTGTATATTTCTAATCAATGACTGAAAAGAATAAACATTTAAATGTTAATCAACTCTGTCTTATGCACCATATAGTAATGTGTTGTGTTTGGGGTCACAAAATACATTCAGAACCATCTTTTAGTTTGAGACTACTTCATATATACTTAAATTAATGTTAGCATAAGAAATCATGTTTAATTATGTAAACCATGACCCTGAAATTTAATAAAAAGTAAAACTGATATTAAGGATCTTTTAAAATTAACTGCATCTTTGGTTTTATTTCTGCTTCCATCCTAACATGAATATTAAAAGCTATCATTTATTAAGGTTTCTCTATACGTATGACCCATTATAGCCCTGGAAAAATGCCTAATATCAGTCTATGCCACTCTCCTCTCTAGTTGTTATTAATAGAATGCTTATTTTTATTATCATTTATCTCCTTTCATCAAGTGCCTGATGCAAGTATACACATGGGCTAATAAATTCTTAGGTACACAGATGAATAAGGTAAAGTCTCTAGGCTAAAAATGTTGAGAGATTAATAGAGGATAGATAATTGTGTACAAATACCTGCGATGCAATAAATAGTTGAGGTCTTATCAAAAGGTTTGGGAGACTAGGTTATAACATGTCTCATATGGACCATTGTTATGGAGTGAATTGTGTTCCCCCCAAATCATGTTGAAACCCTAACTCTTAAGGTGGTGGTATTTAGATATGAGGCCTATGGGAGGTAATTAGGATTAGATGAGGTCATGAGCATGGAACTTTCATAATAGGATTAGTGTCCTTTTAAGAAAAGAAGCCAGGGGAGCCTCTGTGGCTCAGTTGGTTAAACATTAGACTTCAACTCAGGTCATGATCTGGCAGTTTGTGAGTTTGAGTTGAGCCCCACATTGGGCTCTGTGCTGACAGCTCAGAACCTGGAGCCTGCTTCACATTCTGTGTCTCCCTCTCTGCCTGCCCCTCTCCTGTTTGCACTGTCTCTCTCTCTCTCAAAAATAAATAAACTTTAAAAAAGAAAAAGAAAAAGAAAAGAAGCCAGGGAGCTAGCTCTCTCTCTTTCCCCTTGCACACTTAAAGAAGAGGTCACGTGAACACCGAAGGAGATGGAGGCAGTCTGCATAACAGGAAAAGAGCCTTCACCAACACCCAACCATACTGGCACTCTGATCTTGGACTTACAGCTTCCAGAACTGTGAGAAAATACATTTCCGCTGTTCAAGTCATCCAGTCTATGGTATTTTGTTATGGCAGCCCTCGCTGTCTACGACAATCATTAACAAAAGTCATGTCACAAACATTATTGTTGAAGTTCACATAAGGAAACCTGGAGATTGATAAATCCTTTAAATAACCTCTCTCTCATCTCTAGGTACATTAATTATAAGTCTGTTTCTTATAGGTCTAATTACTTACCAGTCAAGAAAAATATCTCCTAGAATCTGAGATCTATAAATGCTTAAACAATCCTCTGCTTTTGTATCTCTACCATTTATCAAGCCTGTGACTGTTGTTCTCTGCTTTTCCCTGGAGCATTGCTTCTAGGTTTCCACTAATTGATGCCTCACTTCAGTTACCCAGAAACCAGTAGCTCAATCCCAGTCCATCACTCACTTAGGGTAAAGAAAATCTCCCAGTTTCTTCTTGCAGTTGCAGCTGTCCCCTACTTTTTTTTTATTGAACTTGTTAACAATAAGAGGGGCATTGCTCTCTGAAATAAAGATCCAGACTATTTCTTCCATCTGTTTTATTCAGCTCTATAACCAGTACAACCTTCTCCCTATGCTGTGTATTTGGTCTTATTATCAATGCAACTGCAAAAATTTAGAGGTCATGGTCTCCCTGTTATCAACATTTGGCTGTCCAGGCAAATGAGTAACATATATAAGAGAGTAGAAAAGCATAGTGTATATCACGTAGCAAATAGTTCAGCAAGGCACAATATTATAAGATAAATAAAAGAAACCACATATTTTTAGTGTCACAATTTCCTAGAATTAAATCAAGACAAGTGGACAATGGAAGATTTTACTCCACATCTGAGATAATTAGAACCTCTAGATTTTGAAGTGGGAACCTAATCTTTAAATGCTAGAACAACAAATATCTCTGAGAGAAAAACTAGCCTGTGGGTAGGAGGACAGCTGCAGAATGCAATTGTAAATGTTAACTTGCAGGAGAGCAGTATTTTACTTGAGTACAAATTATAAGCAATCGTAATTAGTAAGATGATTAGCTGTTCTGATTTTTAACACCTACAGTTTGCTGGCCATCCACAGTCTCACTTTCTAGAGTTAGTTTTTATTGTCTGTGTTATCATTCTGTTGTAGATCAATGATTTTCTTTGGTTTTTACTGTTATGTCCAAAGACTCCCTAAATATTTTACTGAAATTCTTCCTAACCTATACAGTTTGGGTCATTATCTTTACACTTGGTTCAATATTTAGTTATATTATTTTCTTACTAATAGTGAAATATATGTTTGTGATAACATTCCTGTTGTAACATGAAGCTGCCTTACCATTATTAGGATGCAAACCTGGCAAGCCAAAGTAACGTCTTTTTTCCCCCTAAATTAAGTAAGGTCATCAGAATACAATTTTTACATATAATTTTTATTGGTTGATTGAGACATTCAATTTGTTTTCTAAGAAAATATAAGGTATCACTATTCACTCAACAAAAATTTATTGAGTTGCAACTATGTGCAAGGCATTACTTTAGTGATTAGAAATACAGAAGTGAACCAAAGAAAACACATGCCTTCCTCGATTTTGCATCCTTGTAAAGAGTGACAGACAATAAACAAAATGCCTGCCCACTTGTCCTATTGTGCCTCAAACACACTGACTTTCTTTTCCATCTTCCAATATCTGGCTTCATCAAAATCTTCAAGTAATTTCTCAAATAATACCCTTGGCAATTAGATCTTCCCTGTTGGCCCTATTTAAAATTCCACCCAGCTTCCACTATCCACATTGCCAATTCACTTTCCCTACTTTTTTCAAAAAGGTGCCATTGTAATCTTGCATAACAGTGTTTATGGTCTCTCCCACTTAAAATGTGAGTCCATAAGGAATTTCGTTGTTATTGTTGTTAATTTCTATAACCCCCAGTGCTTTGAATATGCCTGGCATATGATAGGTGATCACAAATATTTGGTGTATCATTAATAGACGAGGAGGCCCAAAGAGAATTGGATTCTGGCATTCTGGATCAGGAGCTTCAAAATGGTCAAAAACCTCCATCTTTTACTCCTATATTTATCTTTATTCCCATCCCTACCCCTATCTTTATTAATTGTCATGAAAATTCTCTTCCTCTGTATGCATCAAACTTCCCTCAAGAGAGTCAAGTCTAAATCTTCCTTTAGAGATTGAAATCCCATGGAAAAGACACATTCTATGCTCCTCAGTGTCAGTGTCAATTCCCTGAAAGACTCCAGGGACCCACTCCTGTGGTAAAGGTGAAAAGGGCAGTTCTGAAAGGAAAAAGCAGCTCAGAAGAGCAAAAAGAAAGAAATGCTATTACACCCAGAATCCCAGTCCTGTGGAGAAAGTTAAAATAACAGCCCAGTTGATTTTTATTATTTGCTTCTTTCCGTTAGACAATAATGTCTATGTTTGTTCTCTAAATAACAGTGGTTATTGAATAGCATTATCAAACCAGAATATGATGTACTTCTTAACTAAAGCAGTTAAAATATTTAGATAAGGGCACTCACAATGTCAGCATTAAATCTATTCAAAAGTCTTTCATAATGGAGATCAGAATGCTTGAATTAGAATTCAGAATAAGTTACTTCATATTTTGGGGAGCCAATTTTTTTTAATTTTATTTTTTTTTAATTTACATCCAAATTAGTTAGTGTACAGTGCAACAATGATTTCAGGAGTAGATTCCTTAATGTCCCTTAACCATTTAGCCCATCTGACCTCCCACAACCTCTTCAGTAACCCTCTGTTTGTTCTCCATATTTATGAGTCTCTTCTGTTTTGTCTCCTTCCCTGTTTTTTATTATTTTTGTTTCCCTTCCCTTATGTTCATCTGATTTGTGTCTTAAAGTCCTCATATGAGTGAAGTCATATGATATTTGTCTTTCTCTGACTGACTAATTTTGTTTAGCATAATACCCTCCACTTCCATCCACGTAGTTGCAGATGGCAAGATTTCATTCTTTTTGATAGCCAAGTGATACTCCAGTGTGTGTGTGTGTGTGTGTGTGTGTGTGTGTGTGTGTGTATACACACCACATCTTTTTTATCAACTTATCCATCGATGGGCATTTGGGCTCTTTACATACTTTGGCTATTGTTGATAGTGCTGCTATAAACATGGGGGTGCATATGTCCCTTCAAAACAGCATACCTGTATCCCTTGGATAAATACCTAGTAGTGCAATTGCTGGGTCATAGGGTAGTTCTATTTTTAATTTGTTGAGGAACCTCCATACTGTTTTCCAGAGTGGCTGCAGCAGCTTGCATTCCCACCAACAATGCAAAAGAGATCCTCTTTCTCTGCATCCTTGGCAACATCTGTTGTTGCCTGAGTTGTTAATGTTACCCATTCTGACAGGTCTGAGGTGGTATTTCATTGTGGTTTCAATTTGTATTTCCCTGATGTTGAGTGATGTAGAGCATTTTTTCATGTGTCGGTTGGCCATCTGGATGTCTTCTTTGGAGAAGTGTCTATTCATGTCTTTTGCCCATTTCTTCACTGGATTATTTGTTTTTTGGGTGTTGAGTGTGATAAGTTCTTTATAGATTTTGGATACTAGCCCTTTATCTGATATGTCATTTGCAAATATCTTCTTCCATTTCATGGGTTGCCTTTTAGTTTTGCTGATTGTTTCCTTTGCTGTGCAGAAGCTTCTTATTTAGATGAGGTCCCAGTAGTTCATTTTTGCTTTTGTTTCCCTTGCCTCCTGAGACGTGTTGAGTAAGAAGTTGCTGCGGCCAAGATCAAAGAGGTTTTTGCCTGCTTTTGATGGCTCGAGGATTTTGATGGCTTCCTGTCTTACATTTAGGTCTTTCATCCATTTTAACTTTATTTTTGTGTATGGTGTAAGAAAGTGGTCCAGGTTCATTTTTCTGCATGTCACTGTCCAGTTTTCCCAGCACCACTTGCTGAGGAGACTGTCTTTATTCCATTGGATATTCTTTCCTGCTTTGTCAAAAATTAGTTGGCCACACGTTTGTGGGTCCATTTCTGAGTTCTCTATTCACCAGTTTAATTTTTGAACTGAAATTTGACCACAGTAACGGTAAAGCCATTTTCTGTTTTGCCAATCATTTATTCTAAATTAGGTATTTGTGGAGTTAAGAAGTTCGATGTGTTTTTGAAAAAGTTCCTACAAATAAGGAGTATTTGGGTAGATATGAAAATGGACATATACCAAGTATAAACTAATGTCTATTAGTTTGTTTTCTACTAAGGGAGATCTGCAAATAAAAATAAGACTGACTTTGTCTGGTTCTTTTTTTTTAAGTTTTATTTATTTATTTTGAGAGACTCAGAGACAGTGTGAGTGGGGGAGGGGAAGAGAGAGAGGGAGAGAGAGAATCTCAAGCAGGCTCAGCACTGATAGTGCAGAACCTGACACGAGGCTCGAACTCATGAAACCACGAGATTATGACCCGAGCCGAAACTGAGAGTTGGACGTTTAACCAACTGAGCCACCCAGGCGCCCCATATCTTTGTCAGTTTCTTAACAAACTCAAGAAATTTTATTCTTGTAGTCATTGCTTTCTTTCTTTTTGTTTTTGGATTTAAAAATATAAGAACACATTTTATTTTTTGTAAATGCTTATTCATTTTTTTTGAGAGAGAGAAACAGAGAGAGAGAGAGAGAGAGAGTGAGTGGAGGAAAGTCAGAGAGAGAAGGAGACACAGAATCTGAAGCAGGCTCTAGGCTCAAAGCTGTCAGCACAAAGCCCAATACAGGGCTCAAACTCACAAACCACAGGATCATGAGCAGAGCCAAAGTTGGATGCTTAACAGATTGAGCCACCCAGGTGCCCCTAAGAACACATTTTAAATGTTTCAATCTATACACAGAAGTAATGAACTTAAGTCGATATATAAATTAGGTGATATGTTGCACGTTACCAAAACAATTTAGTGTAACATCTCTCCCAAGTTAGAATTAAATTTAACCATTACTTTTACTAAAATGATACATTAAAAACAAATAAGGCCAAATAGGTTATTTTACTATCTGATCATAAGGGGAAAATCTAGTCAATAATTGTTACATGATTCTGAACAACATCTGTACATCGACACTCTCAAAGTTCTTCTCCTTTTCTAGGCTGTCTGTCCAGTCACTTAATGAGTTTAAGATACCTCCTAGCCAGTGCTCACCTGGCCTATTAAGTAACTCACCAAAACAAAGGCATGCTGTTTAGTAAAGTCTGTAGATTTATCTTCATTACTTTCTCTGTTACTGAAGAAGAAGATTTCATATTGAACTTCATTTGCCACTCTTAGCTTTATTACTGGGCTCTCCCTCGTACAATTTGGACAATTTTTTCTGCTAACCCACTGCTGATACTCTATCTGAACTGCTCCCACAGTGTCTCAACTCTTCAAACATAGACATGTTGATTCTCTCATACCATCCTTTAACATCCCATGCCTCAAGGTGAATTTAGTTCCACAGGCTCTTGAAATCAAATCTTTTGGTTGGTTCCACTGATTTTTTAAGTTTTAACTTGGTAAATTTTAAATTTAGAAATCAATGGAAAAATAAGTGTTGTTAAACATATAAAAATTTCCCAGTGCATTTGCCATTTTTTCTATAGCATTACAGACCCTACTAAGCATTTATTACACAACATGTGAAAAATTATTTCATTTTATAAAAGCAAACAACATAAATCTTAGAGTTCACAGTTTCACACTTGCTGTAGATAAATGGTAGATGCTGATGCTTAACCTGCTCCAGGGGAGCTTAAAAATTTTTGAAATACTGGTAAACACTAGTTATAGTTTAAAAACAATAAAACTCTAAAAGGTGTGTATGAATATGCACTGTGTATGTATGTGTGTATATATATATATACATATATTAGTATATATATATTACTATATCATATATATGATATAGTAATATATATAGGAATACATATAAAAGAATGTATATATGTATATATATGTATATGTATATTCTCAAATAGTTATCATCTTCACTTGAAATTTACCTATAATTTCTGAAAGACAAGTAAAATGTGATGAATAGAATTGAAGACGCAAAAGATACATGCTGATGCGTGAAAAGAAGGAATTGCTGAAAGATTAGCAGAAACAAATAGTACTTTATAAACATAATCTCAAAGAAACAGAAAGAAAATTTTACCTTCACTTGATACCTATACTTGATGTTTAATATAGGGAAGAAAGGAGTCAGTCTTTGACAGTGAAACAAAGTGGGTAAATAGGTAGGCTCTGAAAATAGATTGCAAGGTTCAAATACTACAATCAGCACTCACTGGTTCTGTGATATGGGGATGCCTCAGTATCTTTATGTGGAATCTGAGAATATTACCTGTCTCGTACTGGTGTGATCAAGATTCAATGAGAAAATCAGTGTAATTGTTTATTTAGCTTAGACATTAATTAATTAATTAATTAATTAATTAGAGAGAGAGAGAGAGAGAGAGAGAGAGAGAGCAAAAGAGAACACAAGCAGGGGAGGGGCAGAGAGAGAGGGAGAAAATCCCAAGCAGACTTCCTGCTGTTAGCACAGAGCCAGACTTGGGGCTCAATCTCAGGAACTGTGAGATCATGACTGAGCCACCCAGGTGTCCCTCAGGCATCAATAATTTAGGTTACTGTTTAAAATAAACATTCTATTTACTATTTAAGTGGTTCCCAAAATTATGGATAATACTTTGAGATTATATGCCTCTTAGATTTTTTAGGACAAACTAAATTATTTTTTTAGAATTCCACATATGTATCAGTATTTCTTTACTCCCACTGCATTTTGTAATATAAAAAACTCTGTTAATAACTTTTCCATCCAGAAATCTGTTAGCAGTGAAAATAAGTTGTAACTGTGACATATAACTATGCAGGCTTCTAATGTTCATTCTCAAACTGAGCTGTCTTAAGAACTACTTGACTTAATTTAATTAATAATTTAAACCCTGGGGGCACCTGGGTGGCTCAGTTGGTTCAATGTCAGATTCGTGATTTTGGCTTTGGTAATGATCTCACGGTTCCTGAAATCAAGCCATGCATTGGGCTCTGTGCTGATAAGGCAGAGCCTGCTTGGGATTCCCTCTTTTCCCCTCTCTCTCCCATTACCTCGCTATGCTCTTTCTTTCTCTATCAAAATAAATAAATAAACTGGGGTGCCTGAGTAACTCAGTAGGTTAATCACTGACTTTGGCTCTGGTCATGATCTCACAGCTTGTGAATTCAAGCCCCGCATCAGGCTCTAAGCTGACAGCTCAGAGCCTGGAGCCTGATTTGGATTCTATCTTCCTCTCTCTCTCTGCCCTCCCCTGCTCGTGCTGTCTCTCTCAAAAATAAATAAACATTAAAAATAATAATAAAAATAAATAAACTAAAATAGTAATAATTTAAACACTAAATTAGTAACTTGTCACCTGACGTATTTCAAACATTTGGAAACAACTAAAACATGCACAAAACAGTCATAGTAGCAGTAGTATAACTAATATTTCCTGAGAAACTTAACAAGAACCCATGGGGGAGGGGAAGGAAAAAAAAAGAGGTTAGAATGGGAGAGAGCCAAAGCATAAGAGACTCTTAAAAACTGAGAACAAACTGAGGGCTGATGGGGGGTGGGAGGGAGGGGAGGGTGAGTGATGAGTATTGAGGAGGGCACCTGTTGGGATGAGCACTGGGTGTTGTATGGAAACCAATTTGACAATAAATTTCATATATTTAAAAAATAAATAAATAAAAATAAAAGAATAATAAAATAAAAATATGATAACTAAAATTGGTAATATTATTTATATTCAGTATTTTATAGCCTACAAATCTTTTGATAAATCCTTTAACTAAAATATTTGTTCCTCTATGCACTTTTCAAATTAAGGCAATAGCAATAATAGTATCCACAAATACAAAAGATAAAGTTTATTAAGTCAATTACTGAAATTCTGTTTGGTTTACAAATAATATACAGAAATGCCTACAAATTGAATATATTATTTGCTAGTTCAGGGGTCCTTTTTATTTTCGGAGAATATAAAAGAAAGGGGCACATTTATAGTACCATGCAAATTCACTAAGGAATCTATAAAATACAATTATTTCATACATATTTGTTTCTAATTCCAGAATTTGGTTCTAACGTAGGGGAGATTACACGGCCAAGTGAAAACACAAACTACTTGGAAATTTGTGACTAGCTCATCTCAGAGGATAAATGTCATGGAAAAAATGTTGTTTTTAGGTAAAGTACTGGAAGAATAGTCAATTAAAAATTCATTGGTGATATAGAAATATATAATGATCATCATGCTCTCTTTTAAGACTTCAGAAGCACAATTTTCAAGCATTGGTTTCCTAGTTTCCAAGACAGAAGTCTCAACTTGTTTAAAAATAATCTAACCCTATTAATGAATGTTCATTTTGTATCCCTCCACCTACTGATCCAATAAGAATGCTTGTAGGTTACTATATACTGTGCCTTTGAACAGGATTGCAAATATAAAAGTCTAACAGTTTCTTCATGTGATGCAAAATTAAGGAAACATTTGGCTGATTCTTTCCCTCTAGAAGGTAGTAATATAAATAGTTTGGCAAAAATTACTTCTTTTCAATGATCTGATATCTGCAAGCTTACATCATACTCTGTGAAATATTATAACCCACAATCTTGCCTCAAAACATAAAGGTAGGAAACAAGTTATTCTCACATTACAAAAAAAGTAATGAGAATGTAAATATCTTATGCATTTCAAAAATCTCATTTTTAGATATTAGTTTTATATTTTACATTCCACTTCATTTTGCTTAAAATGAATTCTGTTGTAATTTGTGTTGGTTTCTCATTCTTATTGTTTGAAATCTTACTTAGCGAAAAGCCAGCACAAAAACCACAAATATCCATGCAAAGAATTCATGCATAATTTGAAAATGATCATCATATTTATATTCATGAATTTTTATTCAGAAAGCTGTCAAAGTGAAACCATTTAAGAAAATGGAAGACAACATATTTTTTCTATTAGGGAACTTAATCTACATGGATGTAAAGGAAGGAATCCGAGGTAGTCATGTTTCTATTAAGTGATATTGATATATACTATCTGAAAAATTTTATTTAACGGTTGTTTTTAATAGATTGGAAAATTGACATCTATCAGCTGTACCCAACCCCATATTTGTATGGGTTTGATTTTTTTCTGGGTTCATATATAGTCGATTGTTAAAATAGATTATATTATTCTCTACTATTTCTTATTATTTCACAGTTAGCCTGAGCCCCAAATTAACTCCATGTCTGGCCCTTACATAAATGAGCTGAATAAATTTAAAATAAAGTTTTCCAGCATGTACTATAGATAAGAGTTTGTGCATTAGTATTTTCTTTTACCACATATTTTAGGTGACTATTAACTTTTTAAGTCCGTTTTCACAGTGATAGGTAGGCTACATCCTCATAAGCACCAGCTTCTTCAGCCCACATCTATCTTGAATCCCTTCCTATTAGTCATAAAGAAAAAGTGTCTTGTCTTGTGCTGTCAGGCTGACTTTCTTTCCATGTTATCAAACTTCTACCCTGTGCTTTCTCTCTTCTCCAGGGCTTTCTCTCTTCATGACTGCACTTCTTACATATTTAGCCTTCTCTTTCCGTTGTCTCTTTTTTTCAGAAAAAAAAACAAACATGATTATATGTCTCCCATCTTATAAAACTCCTTAGGCTCTGGCTTTCACTTTACTTCTACATTTTTTTCTTTCCTTAGTTAATAGCTCATTCTTTTTAAATGTTTGTTTGTTTGTTTGTTTGTTTGTTTGTTTAGGGAGAGAGAGAGAGAAAGAGAGAGTATGTGTACACGAGCAGGGGAGAGGCAGAGAGAGGGGGAGAAAGAGAATCTCAAGCAGGTTCCCCACTGTCTGTGTGGACCCCAGTGCAAGGCTTGATCTCACGAACTGTGAGATCATGACCTGAGCTAAAATCAGGACTCAGACCTCAACCAACTGAGCCACCCAGGTGCCCCCTAACAGTTAATCTTTAAAGAATATTTCCTAGTTTCAATAAGAATGCATGTATATTATTTTGGAAAAACACCCCAGAAAAGTGCGAGGAAGAAAAGCAAATACTCCTAACTCCACCAAGAATTGCTGTTCTTCACATTTACATATAACAACCACATATCACTGCCCATGTGCATAAATAACTCTTTCAACAGAAATGGGACCATGCCACACATAGTGTTTGAAACAGTTAATATATCTATAAAATTAAATATTATTTGAGAACAGCAGAAATTTTCTACTATATACAGCACAATCTGGGTTCTGTCAGCAACATTCCACTGAAATTAATTTAGCAATGTCACTACTGTTTGTTAAATTTCCCAGTGGAAACGGTACTTTTAAGAATTCCTATCACTCACTCTCCTGAGGTTCCTCTTTGCTACTGGACTAACTCTTCTCTTCTGGATTCTCTATACCTCCCAGGCCATTCTGTACCCTCCCTGCTTAGATAATCCCATCTACATTCACGGTTCCAGTTACCATTTTATGATTACTTCCAGAATGGTTCTCTGGTACAGCCTCCCTGGATCATCAATCATCTCACCTTGCATGTGTGTAAATGTCTAACAGATCAGGCAACTGAGATTTAGTCTAACAAAAACCAGATTTATCATCTTACTCAGAAAAATGCTTTCCTGGGAGTGTCAGGCTTGGGTTCCCTCCCGTGTCACTACATGGTGTCTGGGTTAGATTCTGTTTCATAAATATACATGGATTTATTCTCTCTTCTCATTTCTTTGTTTAATACAGGTCAGCAACATATTGCACTGGGGTCATTGCAAAATTTATCCACGTAGTCTATTTACTTCTTGCCTTTTCACATCCACATCGACTCTAGGTACCTCTGCCATTTCCTAAAACGCAAATTAAATCACTAAATTAAATCATTAAATTAAAATAAATTGTCCTGCTTATACTCTTTAAGGACTCAGCTAACCACCCCTCACAGAGCTGTGGAATCTTTATGTTTTCCTGAACTTATCTTCATTTTCATTTTGCCCCATCTCAGTCCACTTTCTTTCCTTGATGATACTGCCCTTGATTATACTCACCTACCTCATAAAACCTTACATATTCTGTTCCTTCTGCTTGGAATACCCTTCGCTTCTTATTCACCTCATGACTTTCAAGTTTTCAGGCTTCATCTGACATCTTCCCAGTCTTCACAGTAAAGTAAGTTTATTTCTTATTTCCCAATATCTACATGTCTCTCTCTCTCTCTCTCTCTCTCTATATATATATATATATATAAATCATAGATATTTATATCATTGTTATGACATCCTTAATATGTATATCATCTCTATGTATCTCTATCATCTCTATGTGTCTATCTATATATATAACAATATATTAAGATTGATTCCACGTCTCCCCTCAAACTCCATGATTTGCATGTCTTTGAGTTTTCCTTGAACACCTAATATTTTGTCATCTCCATTTTTGTGTGTACAGTTCCTGGCATATAATAAAACCACTAATGGTGAGTAGTATTGACTAAGTAGTAATTCTTTGTATGTATTACGAGTATATTCTTACAACATATTTGAGAGTTAAGAAGACCTATAATTTAGAAGTCTCACCCCCTACAAAGAATTTTACTTGCACAAGATTATAAACAGCTAACGTGTGGCAAATACGGATTTTGAACCCTAGCATTCCAATTTTAGACCCTCTTTCTTTACACTCAATACGGATGTGAGTAATGAACAAATGAGTGAATAAGAACATAAGTTTTACACAAATGTAATAGGGTTTTGTTTTGTTTTCTTTTAACTGTCTCATCCAGGGCCATTTAATGAGTCCAGATTTGCTCTTTACTATGGGATTACCTACATCTCTAGCAAAGGTAGTTTTATAATTAAGTCATAAATGCCTATCTGAAATTGGAGGCCTTTGTGCAATTTTCATCTAAGAACACAAAAGAGAATTCTGTGAGGGTAGGAAGGCAATAAGGGTCTTATGTCGTATAAGCCATGACTATCTCTCGCCAGCGTATTCTGCATTTCAAGCAATCATAGAAGTGGAGCTCCTCAACGGGTCTACACAGTGTACAAATATGACCCTACTACTTCCAGCCCAAATTATTTTCTGTTTTGATGCAAACCTCTAACATCAAATTTTAAAAAAGTAAAAAAAAAAAAAAAGCAGACAAAACAAAGCAGCAATAAAGATATAATGCACAACTGTCTGGAGGAATTATCATTTTCTCCGCCTACATAAAAGCATTCTTTCTCCATATAAAGCATAGAACATTGTGCCCAGTACTAGAGCAGAGTAATCACATTTTTACACCAAAGATGTGATATGGGAAACAAATGACAGAATCTTCATAATGGAAACCTATTGGTCTTTTCTAAAATCTACGCATCATGATTTCTTAAGTAACAGAAGCAACAATATAATCTAGTATTTTAATGACAATGTCAAGTTGGTAGGAACAAAGTTTTAGAAAAAGCGAGAAGTGTGATCTCTCTTCAGATAAAGTGTATTATCCCCTCATGATGTCTTATGCCTACCATCTACAGTTGAAAGAAATGTTTTTTTTCTAGAAGAAAAGTTTGTTATGCCCCGAGGTAGGTGATTTCCTCTTGGAAAAAGAAAGGTACAGAGAAAAGAATATGAAAAGAGAATATTTTAGATTTTAAGCAGCAATGGCCGGAGTAAGAATATCATATGGAATCTTCCTAACACAAGTGGGAAAAAATCATCCTACAGGACAGATGATAATAGGAGTATTTAGAATAGAGAACATAATCTTGCAAAATTAGTTATCAATGCCAGTTATACAGTTTAGAAAAGCAAAATATTATGCAGACATTAAAGGAAAATATTAAATTAGCTGGAAAAAAAGCTGTGCCCATATGTCTCATCAGCACATTTATTTTAGTAAGCACCTACATGTTCAGTCACCAATATGCAATCAAGAAATGAATTTGGCTATGTAGGAGGCTGTGTGGGCAATAAAGAAAAATAAAACAACCAGAGAAAATTATTTACAATGTCATTAAAACAGAGGGAAATAAACTAATGCTTTGGATTCTCTTCAATTCACATTTTCACTAAAAATATATGCAATATTCTACTTTAGAGCTGGAGCCAAATAGCCTGGCCATACTGTTGATATTATCAACAATTAAGCTGTAGACAAGACTGATATAAGAAATTTGGATATTCACAAAAATATGAGACTGTAATACAAGCTGGGTCAGGCAAGATTAATTTAGCAGTTTCGCATCAGCAGGATATATCAAGGACACGCAGGAAAACTACACAGTTAGGTGACATTTAATGTAAGTATTTGCCCTACTTCTTGATACCCCTCTTTTAATAAAACTGTACTGAAACTCCCTATATAAACATGTACTTCTCTTTGACTATCAACTACCCCCATATAGTTAACCTGGCTTTCGTTTCCTTCACAGCATCTCAAATTAAAAAAAAATAATCATAATTATAATTTCCTATTTATCATTCAAGACCTATATTTAATTAATTAAGCCTGCTGGTTCTGGAAAATAAAAAAGTATGATTTTATTAAGCTAATTTATAAGAATAAAATGTGAATGACTGATGGATTACTTCCCTAAGTAACTTTCTGAGGTAGGAGATCGAAATCCTGAAAAGCACAATCAAATACATGTATATGAATATTTGTAAAATGTATGGGGCAGAGATTTTGAATTATAGCATCATTTAAATTCCCTTGCAGTAATGTTAGTTTCTTTTCTCCTCCGTCCATTGTTATGCTGTAATTACCAGAATCAATGATTTCGTGAACACATACTTAAAGCAAAATATGAAAATTAGGAATGAATCCAAGGTCGCAAAATCAGATACCTCCAAAGATCAGGAAGATGAGGTAAATAAAAAAGGGAAGCAGATTTGATAACACATGCCTCATCTAAGCAGTGGAAATTATTGCCAAATGGAAATACAGATCTTGTGTTGCAAACGTTCCAACTTTCAAGAGAAGTTGGTATTTAGACCCTTATGAGAAATGTGCTAATGTTTAAACATTGGCAACTAATTCTTTCTTTTTTTTTAATTTTATGTGAGACAAAAAGAAAACTTCAATGAGCCCAAATTCTGGGACAGCCATTATAATGGAGTAGAAATGTATAGAGTGGTGTATTTTGCAACCCACCCTTGTTGTGTACTAGGCAAACCTCTCTGGGTCTCAGTTTTCTTGGTGGTAAAATGAAAGGCTTGTGCTAGACCAAAATGTTCCTTTCTAAACCTTTAATTCTTTTCATATTCTTTGTTTTTTAATGCTTATTAATCTTTGAGAGAGATATACAGACAGATAGAGTGAGTAGAGGAAGGGGAGAGAGACACACACACACAGAATCCAAAGCAGGCTCCAAGCTCTGAGCTGTCAGCACAGAGTCCGATGTGGGGCTTGAATTCACAAACTGCAAGATCATGACCTGAGCTGCAGATGGACACCTAACCGACTGAGCACCCAGGCATCCCTGTATTTTATTTCATAAATGACTCTAATATATATTTTGTTTAGTCACAGAGTATGTGGATTTTAGATCCATCACTGGATTCGAGAAATAGTATTTAATTATGTATTCATTTTTCATTCAACAACACGGACAAGGGCTGTTCTAAGCACTGGCAGATATGACTGGGAATGAAACTTATGAGTCCCTCACCCATGTCATTTATATCTTAGTGCATGGAAAGAAATAATAAACAATTAGACAAGTAAAATACATAGGGAGGGTGTAGGATGATAATTGAAACCAAGTAAAATTCAGGATGAATGGAGAGTAGAAGGTGCTGGCAGAAGTGCTTGATGTTTTAAATTTGATGGGCAGAAGAAGCCTCAATAAGAGTATGAAATTTGAATAAAGACCTAACAGATGAGTTTACAAACCATGCACTACCTGGAGGAAGGTTGTTCTAGACAGAAAAGAAGAGAAATCCTGAAACCCTGAAACAGAAGCCTGATGGAGGCTTTGTGCTATAGCAAAATGGACAGGGTAACTAAAGTACTTTAAAGGAAAGGGAAAGTCAGAGGAGGTATGAGAGGGGATGCTATATAGGGTTTTGAGGACAGAGTAAAGATTTTAGCTTTTATTCTGAGTGAGTTGTTAAAATTGGAGGGACTTCAGACACTGAGTAAATTTTCTCATTTAGGTTTTAAAATTACTAGGAAGAGAGTTGAAATTAAAAAAAATTAATGTTTATTCATTTTTGAGAGACAGAGACAGAGCATGAACAGGAAAGGGGCAGAGACAAGGAGAAACAGAATCCAAAGCAGGCTCCAGTCTCTGAGCTGTCAGCTCAGAGCCTGATGCGGGGCTCCAGCTCACAGATGGCGAGATCATGACCTGAGCTGAAGTCAGACGCTCAACCGACTGAGCCCCCCCAGGTGCCCTGAAGAGTTGAAATTTTTACATGAAACTGTAGGTAGGCTTATCTATTTTTCCTTTTATTTCCGTCGGTTTTTCATGCATTTTTAAGATTAATATGCTAATTGACTCAGATATAAGAATAGTCCCCCTTTGTCTCTGGTATTATCTATTGTTTTGTAGCCTGCAGCTTTCCTATGATGATTACTTGCATAATATATCTTTTAACATACATTTAGCATCTTTTTTAGACAGCATATGGCTGTCTTGATTTTCTTATTGTTATACAATTTTGAAATTTAATCCCTCCTCATTTAATGTAATTAGTAATAAGATGTTTTTCTGTCTCCTATCCTGCTATTCATTTTTTATTTGTCCTTTCTGTTTTCTATCCAATTGTTACATTTTTCTATTATCATTTTGGTTAAAATACATATATTTTATTTATACCTTGATATGTCTTTTTCATATTTTCAGCTCTATCTCTGCATACTTTTAGTGTTTGCTCTAGAGAAGTAAATGTCTCTTTAATTAATCACTAATTGATTTGAATTAGTATATTATTTTATATACAATAACAATGTGAATGTGTATACATATGTAAAACAATATAATTCTAAAAACACCCTTACCATTTTTTTGTAAAATATTTTTCTATGTGTCCTATACACCCCAAATTATACTGTTATTTTCACCTTTAGTAAGCAGTTGATTTTTTTAATTATAAAAAAAAAGAAAAAGAAGAAGAACATTTTATGTTTATTCATTCATTTCTTGTGTTTTGTCTTCCTATCTGGACATCTGAAATTTCATCTCTTGTCATTCCTTCTCATTCTTTTTTTAAAGTTTTTATTTTAATGCCAGTTAGTTAACATAAAGTGTTATATTAGTTTTAGGTGTACAATATAGTGATGCAACACTTCCGTGCATCACTCAGTGCTCATCACAAGTGCACTCCTTAATCCCCATCACCTACCTATTTCACCCAGTCCCCCATCCACCTCCCCTCTGGTAACCATCAGTTTGTTCTCTATAATTAAGAGTCTGTTTCTTGGTTTCTCTCTCTCTCTCTCTTTTTCCTTTATTTGTTCGGTTTCTTAAATTCCACATGAGTAAACTCATGGTATTTGTCTTTGATTTATTTTATTTAGCATTATATTTTCTTAAACTTTTTAAATGTTTATTCATTTTTGAGAGACAGAGAGCCAGAGTGCAAGTGGGAGAGGGGCAGACAGAGAGGGAGACAGAATCTGAAGCAGGCTCCACCCTCTGAGCTGTCAGAACAGAGCCCAATGTAGGGCTCAAACCCAGGAACTATTAATCATGACCTAAGCCAAAGTCAGATGCTCAACAGACTGAGCCACCCAGGCACCCCTAGCATTATATTTTCTAGCTCCACCCATGCCATTGCAAATAATGAGATTTCATTCTTTTTTATTTTTATGGCTGAATTATATTCCATGGTATACATATATGACCTTTTTATCCTTTCATCTAACAATGGACACTTGGGCTGCTTCCATATCTTGGCTATTGTAAATAATGCTGCTATAAATATCAGGGTGCATGTACCCCTTCGACTTAGTGTTTTCATATTCTTTGGGTAAATACCCAGTAACGTGATTGCTGGATGGTAGGGTAGTTCTAAATTTAACTTTTTGAGGAACCTCCATATTGTCTTCCACATTGGCTGCACCAGTTTGCACTCCTGCCAATAGGGCAAGAGGGTTCCTTTATCTCCACATCCTCAACGACACCTGTTGTTCCTTGTGAAGTTTATTTCACCCATTATCACAGGTGTCAGGTGATATTTCCTTGCAGTTCTAATTTGAATTTCCATGATGTTAAGTGGTGATAAACATCTATTCACATGTCTGTTGGATATCTATTCTGTAAATTGCCTTTTAGTTTTGTGGATTATTTCAGTTCATTCCATTCTAAAGATATATCTTCAGTATTTTTTTTGATGCAGGTCTGCTGGACACAAATTCATTTTCTTTAATCTGAAGTATTTTATTAAATTTCCATTTGTGAAAAACATTTTCCTTGGATATAGCATTCTAAATTAACAATATCTTTTCTTTTTTAAGTTTTGCCTCCTTAATGATTATAATTCATTATATTCTTGCCTCTGTGTTTCTGCTAAGCCAACTGAAATTCCTGTTGTTTTTCCTTGTATGTATTGAAGGGTTTTTTTTTTCCTTCATAGTTACTTTTAAGATTTTATTAATTTGGAGGTTCAGTATTTGGATTTTGAAAGGTGTTACATTCATAGTTTCATTCCTCCCCTCTCTGCCTTTCTTCTCCAGAATTTTTTCTTCCTTTAATTTCCAGATGTTCTGGCATTCCTAATCCTTTTGTCTGACTTCCTCATAGTATGACTGGAACATTCTGTTTGTGTTTTAATCTCCTTTAATATGGATTGGGGCATGACATCAGGAAATAAGTCTTTTAAATGTGTGCTTCACCCAGTGATGACCTATTTGAAAGGTCCAATCACCTATATTTCCTTGTTGATAACATTGTTGGTTTGTTATTAGTTGGTGATTTTCTTTTATTTGATTCCAAGGTTATAATTGTTTCCTGTGTGAGAGTTAGTTTTATATAAGCTATTTTGTCATTACTAGAAACAGAACTCAGTTTCTAGATACTCTGATGAAGCCAATGGGTCCAGTGGCTACAAATCTCAAAGAGTTTTGCTCCTTTACATGTCATAATTGAAATGGTTCTATTTCATTGCTTTATGTTTCTAGTGTTCTGGCACTCTTGATTGCTGGTAACTAATCAGTGGTGATTGTGTGCTACAATTTGCTTAAAAGATCCAGGGTGAATATCATAGCATACGAAATAGATGAAGTTTTCTCTCTTAGGATCATGCTACAGGCTTCAATCTTATCAAACACTCCTTATCAGTGAGTATGGAATAGAATTCAAAGCTTAAAATGATATTTCTGTAATGGAAAATCATGAGTTTGAAGAGAATTAGGGACTGATCAAGAAAAAGGTCTGACCATGAGATGGCAATAATACACAAAGAACTCTAGGTGGATGGTGCTTTGACAGATTTGCATGTGGGATATCCCTCCCAGTCTGAGAACCTTCAGAGGAAATGGTCAGCCAGAGTGTGGCCATTACCCAGAAGTTCCAAAGAGGGCAAAGGAGAAAGGTGGATTCAGAGAAAGGGCTTTAGTAGCTAGATGATGTCACCCAGCAGAATTTGAGGAGTCTGAGTCAGGGCTCTCCAAAGGACAGCAGAAGCTTGGGGTAATTTATAGCTCAACGGCTTATTGTATTTATGGCTAGCAGATGTTAGGTGCATTTTTGTGGGGAATGCAAAGCCAATAGCCTCTACATTGCTAAAAATCAGCTTATTGGAACTATAATGAAAACAACTACTGGGGTGTCTGAGTGGCTCAGTTGGCTGAGCGTCTGACTCTTGATTTGGGCTCAGGTCATGATGCCAGGGTCGTGGGCTCGAGCTCCATGTTGGGCTCTGTGCTGAGCATGAGGATTTTTCTCTCCCTCTGCCCCCTCCCCTACTAATGCTCTCTCTCTAATAAAAACAAATAAAGAAAAAGAAACAAACATACAAAGATAAAACAACAACAAAAAAACTAACTGCATGTGTAAAAATTTGACTTTGGCTGAGCTAATGGGTATAAGTCTATTCTGAAGAAGTAAATGACGTAAGACCAATATACAGAGGCCAACTGTAACCCATTTATCTAACATGGATACATCAATGTAGGGATTCTAGTTATATGAAGTGTTCCACGGTACTGAACAAAGGGGAACTTATGACTACTCAAGTGTTTGCAAAGATGGCCCATCTGCTAATGCTCCCTACTTTTCTGACCTGTCTCTGATCCTTGTTCTTCCTATCTCTGTGCAGCATCATCTGCAAACCATTCAGTCCAGTAACTACACCCCTTCCTCAAAAAACTGCCATCCTCAACACATTCTATCAAACTGCTCATTCTTTATCTTGTTAAATCGAGAAACACTTCAGGATCTGGCTGAATGACAGGAAAACACTGATTTATAGTTCACACGAACCACGGAAACAACAGAGCTCTACTTTAGGAAGTGTGCACACTCACACAAGTTGAGTGAATGCTAGTTAAGGTCCTTTGATTTCACTTCTGAAATAAATTGTATAAATTCTGTTTTATTTTAGAATTATACATTTTTCTCTAGAATGAATGTGGTATCCCCCAAAATTTGTATATTGAAACCTAATCCTTAGTTGTTAGGGTATACAGAAGTGGGGCTTTTGAAAAGGTGATTAGCACCCTCATAAATGAGATAGGTGCCCTTATAAAAGGGACCCTAAAGAGATACTTCACCTTTTCCACCATTTGAGCACATAGAGAAAAGATGGCTGACCGTGAACCAGGAAAAGTGGTCCTCACAAGACACTGAATCTGGCTTAATAAAAATTACTGAATTTGTAAATTAACAGAATTTCAGCTGGAAAAACTTTAATGTTATTTCTGATATCCTCTATTCGGATAACTGATTTTTATTCTTCAGAAGAACCACT
Organism: Prionailurus viverrinus; assembly: GCF_022837055.1. NCBI lineage: Eukaryota > Metazoa > Chordata > Mammalia > Carnivora > Felidae > Prionailurus > Prionailurus viverrinus. The sequence goes on along the minus strand of NC_062578.1, from coordinate 58,905,162 downwards.
TGGGGTGCCTGTGTCTCAGTTGGTTAAGTGTCTTCATTTCAGCTCAGGTCATGATCTCAATGGTCCTGAGATCAATCCCCGAGTCAGGATCAGCACTGATGGTGCAGAGCCTGCTTGGGATTCTCTCTCTCCCTCTCTCTGTACCCCTCCCCTGCTCATGTGTGCATATGTGGGTACACTCTCTCTCTCTCAAAATAAATAAATAAATAAACTTCAAAAAATAAAAATGAAATAAAAGGGGGCTAGTTGATTATGAAGCAACAGATTCATGAACAAATATGATTTCATGTTTAAAGTTGAAATACATTTTCATTTAATTTGTCTATTGTTTTTTTTATTTATCATTTTAACACAAGTCTTCCTTGAATCACCTATTATAGATCCTAATCATATTAACTAAGAGAACTTCTGTTTCATGCTGAAAAAATTTCTTTCTCTCCTGCTCTATGATGGTTTGGTTGCATATACTAGAGAAACTACTTTTTTTTTTACCAAAGGTAACCTGGTATTTGTTTCAAAAGAATGCAGCTAATCTTCAGGAGCCAGTTTCTACGATATCAATTTGATATCACAAGAAATCTTTGATTTCACAAGAGCAATATGAGGATGGTGGAAAGTCAGAGGCTATATTCAGCTTATTACATCACAGTTGCTTCTATTACTACTTTTGACCGTAGTCCTGTCAAAGTGCCACCAGTTCCACTTTTCATACATTTTTCTGCCAAAGTAACTCTAATTTCATTTTTAAAAAATTATTTGGCCTTCACTAAAAATTTTTAGAAGGCAGAATTTTGTTCGAAAAACATAAATGATTTGATAAAGCAACACATACCTAATTCAAAATTCAAAATTACCTGCCTAAATTGGTTAACTATATAAATTATCCTTACAACTGAGTAAGCAATTTTATTGGAGAAATCATAAACAGAAAAAAAGGACACTTATATCTGGAGCAATGACTCATATAACTGAGTTTACATGGAGTGACTTGTTTAAACAGCATTAACCTGGTTAGCATAAAAATTTGTACCGATTAATGTTACATAATTTAGAGGTACGACCTTTGGTTTAATTATGTGAGAGTCTCTTTCTATAGTTATAGTCTTCCCTGTGTACATGTTGTTGGTGACATATTGCTGTAGAAAGAATGAGTGGTTGTTACATCTTGCAGATCTCTGTGCTGAAATAAAATCAGGCCTTAAAAATACTTAAAAAAGGCATTCTTTTTTTGTGAGGTAGGGACAGATCTAATGCAAGCCTCAGCTTATTCTTCCAGCTAAGATAGAGTAGTTGAGACTAATTTTAGAAATCTGGCTTCAGGGGGCACCTGGGTGGCTCAGTTCATTAAGGGACCAAATTTGGCTCAGGTCATGACCTCGCAGTTTGTGAGTTCGAGCCCCACGTCAGGCTCTGTGCTGACAGGTCAGAGCCTGGAGCCTGCTTCAGATTCTGTCTTCCTCTCTCTCTGCCCCTCCCTGACTTGTACACGTGCACCTCAAAAAATAAACTTTAAAAAGAAAGAAAGAAAGAAAAAATTGGCGTACAAAATACCAGAGACCAAGGAAGCCAAGATCTTAGGGGCAAAGGTTAGGGAGAGAAAGTAAGACTTCATTCAAGCAACCTTTCCCTTTAGTGTGTTTGCTGAATTTTGACATGGGGCAAGAAGCCAAGAATCAAGAAAAATGACCATGGCTAAACATAGAAAATCTTGCATTACTTTTGGTAGACTCATGGGACTGGCAAGAAAAAATATTGGAGTTTGAACTCCTAAGGCTATCGGGAGATAAGAGAGCCACAAAGAAGTGATTCTTCCACTTTATGGTTTCTCCTCCTGGCATTTTAAAAATTCTTGACTTGCATAGAGCAAGAAGCTAAAAAGCTAAATAAAACTTCTTAAAGGCACAGAGACTGAGGTAGACTCATGGTACTAAGAAGGTTGTCTTATTAATTACAAAACACTCTCACTTGTGATGCCTGGAGATCTATATCCTAGCAGAGCATGTAAAAGAAATAGATAAAGCCTTAGCAGAAGGCAAACCAGTCTTGACTCAAGTCAAACCTTTATTGGATTAAAGTAATTTACACTTTCTACCTATGAGAGGATGGGCTGAAATCCTACTAAAGATTAATGACAACATATGATGCTGTAAAAATTTTTGCTTAAGATATCAAAAAAATCAGTTTTAGAAAAATGAGGCTAACCAAGAAATAGGAAGAAGAATGAAACAGACAACAGAAACAGGACCACAGATGACCTTATTAATATTGACAGAGATGGGATGTTGCATGGCTCAGTTGGTTAAGCATCTGACTTTGGCTCAGGTCATGATCTTGCGGTTTGTGAGTTCAAGCCCTATGTCGGGTTCTGTGCTGACAGCTCGGAGCCTGGAGGCTGCTTTGGATTCTGTGTTTTCCTCTCTCTCTGCCCCTCCCTCACTCACACACTGTGTGTGTATGTGTCTCTCTCTGTCTCAAGAATAAATAAATGTTAATTTAAAAACAAAATGATGGAGAAAGACTATAAATAATATGCTGAGGAAAACAGACCAAAAGTGCTTTATAGGATAACTAGATGCCCTGAAAAAAACTCTAGTGAAGTTTCTTAAACCATAAGATACAAAAACCATAAGTCTTTGAAAGACTAACAGCAGACTGGACATTGTAAAGACTGGGTTTGGTAAATAGGGAAATAGTTTATCAGAAAATAATAATGCTAAAAATGGGAAGAAAAAAATAGAAAAGTCATGAGACTAGAAGAAAAACCTGAAGCTAGATGTAAAGTTCTAATGTGTGAAGCTAAAGTCCCAAAAATTGAGTAAAGAGAGCATAGTGGTGCAGAAGGTTGGGGAGAGAAAAATATTTGAGAATGTACCAAAACTGATCCATGTCCAAGATACAGATCATAGAAGTTTCCATGAAAGCTAAAAGAAAAATAGTAAAACGCATCTTATGCACATTACAATTATTGAAAACCAAGGTCGGATATGATCTTAAAGGCAGTCAGAAGAAAACAGATGCATCACTTTAAAGGAGCAACAAATAAGACTGACAATGTGATGACATCTTTCAAGTTTTGAAATGAAATAACTGTCAACAAAAAAAAATAATTCATAAATTAAGGGGAAAAATTAGACAAACTGGGAGAATTTGTTACTGATACAAATCAGCAATTTTAGTAAATCTTTCTCACCCAGGGTTATTGGTCTATTTGTCTTTTTTGAGTGACTAATTTCTTATAAATTATTGCAACATGTCATATTAGTTTCTCTGGTAATATTAAGTAACCATCTTGAGAACACAAGAGCTTATTCTTATTAAATTTGTAATCAGATTTCATCCCAGAACTCTTTCTTATTTAATTGCTGGCATTGTCCAACAGCCTCCTTGAAACTCTCCAAAGATTTTGTCTTGAGGTTTAGGAGTGCTGGGACCTATATGAAGGAAGATCTGCCTGAGTAGTATACTTTTTGGTCTGGAAATTGTTGTTAGATTCCATTTTATCCCACTTTATATGCATTCCTACCTTTAAAATCTTCATGTCTTTAATAGTTAGGGAATTTGAACATTCTTTATTTTGCTAACCATCCTTAATTGGAGTTCCTATGTGCATTATCTCCAAAGCATTCTAAAAGTATGAACTATCCCAAAACATATCTATTACCAGTGTATGCATATTAACCCTCTTATGTCTATCTAATTGACAAAGTTTGGTCTGTATAATTATTTCCATCCTGATGTATTCTATTTTCATTTTAAGATCTGATCCATCAACCAAAGAATAATTCAGCTTTTCAAGAGAAAATTCCAATAAATCTTTCTGAGGTGTATAAAGCTTGTGAATAGATGCTAGTGTGTCATGAGTTCCCCTACCTTCAAGTAATGGAAAAGGAGTAGCAGTATTACAATAATGAATGGAAATGCAAGAGGGAGAAAACAATATTTTACAGGAGGCAAACCTACTTACAAAAAAACATGTATTTTTGGTGAGCAAAATAGATTTTACAGAATGAAGACTATCATGTTTAAAGAAGACCCTAAACCAAGATGGCAGAGGCCTCCACTAGTTTAGCTTCCTACTTCTAGATAGGGTGAGAGGCTGTAGCATATTACTGGTATGTGGTAATCCCCTTCCTTCTGAGTCAGAATTTAAGAGTGCATCCAGACCCATCCTGAATAAAATGGCAGAAAGATTTATGATAACCAATTAGGCTACACTGTGAGATTGCCAAAGAGCTAACTTTAAATCACAAAGGACTGTGTTAATGTTTAGGCATCTGAGGAAGAGATTAGGTTATAGAGTACTTAGTTTAAGTCATATAGTGAGTGGTTTGGAGATTACAGAAATGCCTGTGGTAGTCACAGAGACCCTGAAGTACTCCCAGTTACTCTTAATTACTGTCCTTGGAAAATTTTGAACTGATTTTTGCATGTCTGGAGTAAGGGATTTAACTCTTTTGTATAAATCATATCTTAGGTAATACAATTTACTTTGACAAATTGTTCTTTTTTTTGGCAAACTTATATCTTTTTTGACGAAAATTATGAATAGTTGAATGGAATCAATCTTAGCTATCCCTACTCTTTAGGGGAAAAAAAAGGTCATCCAAATATTGAGTAAAAGAATCATGTGAAAATTTAAAGTTTTTTTTAAAATGTTTGTTTATTTTGAGAGACAGGGAGAGAGAGAGAGGGAGGAGGGGAGGTGCAGAGAGTGAGGAGAGAGAGAATCTCAAGTAGGCTCCATACTGTTAGCATAGTCCCATGCAGTGTTCACCAACCTTGAGATCATGACTTGAGCTGAACTCAAGAGTCGATGCTTAACTCACTGAGCCACCCAGGCACCCAAGAAAATTTAAAGTTCTTTGGGACTGGTTAGAGACATGAATAGTACACTGTCTTCCTTAACCAGGGGAAAATAATGACGAAGACACATTGCTGATTTTCCCAGGATAAAGCAGGAAAGTATTAGCTAGTTTGTTCTAAAGGGACACTAAAGAAAGTATGTAGTCTCTTAGGGGATTCCACCATAAGACTGTATTCAGGTTTGATACTGTTACAGTTGGCAGTTAGTTAGACATGAGTGGGAAGGGAGAGAAGAAGAAGGCAGATGGGAAACTGCCAGATACCACCCCTTTCCCTTAGACCACCCCCATGTGCTGTTTAGCAGAGACTGATAAGCAGAAATACTCACTGCAGGGGACTGTCCCAACTGTGAACTATGTGCATTTAGAGAAACCCTTGTCTGCTAGTAACCCCAAGGATGTTGTAATATCATTATAATATAATTTACATTTGGGTTGTAGCCCCCTGTGTTTCCCTTAGGTGTTTATGGGAAGATGGTGGACACAAACCTGCACAAAAAGTTGGAAGGGAGGAAACCAGGGTGGGTCCAGAGGGAAGTGTGATATTGACAGGATGGGGAGGAAGAGACCAAATAGGCCCCTATTAAAACAAAAACAAACACAAAAACACAACGCAGAACCCAGCAGGCTGTAACCCACCCTCTGGTCAGCCCTCCCCTACTTCCCTGGAGTGTACTTTAACGTGGCTAAATAAAACCTTTGCTGCTTTAACTCTCTTACCCAGTTTCTTGACTGAACTGTTTCCTTGGAGAAGACAAGAAAAGGGGAATCTTATAATCCACTACCCAGTTACAATACAACGGAGAAACTGGGAAACCAGAAATGATTATTCCAACTATGGCTCTGAAACTGAACAAATCTATTTCCTGTCCTGGAGACTAAGGAGTTAACAGGGACGTGTACAAGGTAAAGGGAGTCCTTTTTAGGCTTTTTGTCCTTTAGATTCCAGTTTTAGAGAATATTACATAGATTTGAGTACAAGTTAGAGAGGCTCAACCCTAATAATTCTGTCTACATAAGTAGAAGTTGTTTTTCACAAAAAATCTAACACTTATGTGATCTTCAGTTGGGGCTTGTTTTAGTCTAGTTGGGTAAATTATGGCCTGTGGGTCAAATCCAGCAGGTTTCCTCTTTTTGTAAGTAGTTTTATTGAAACACTGCCACACTCATTCATTTACATATTGTTTTTGGCTGCTCTCACACTACAAAGGTAGAATTAAATAGCTTTTAGGGACCTTATGGCCCACAAAATTAAAATGTTTTACTACCTGGTCCTTCACAGAAAAAAGTTTGCCGATCTCTACCAAGAATAATGGGAGAAAGACTCGTTAATTCAAGTTAATTAGTAACTCATTAAAGTACAGTCAAGTGTTAAATGTTTTTATACTCAAATATTTTCAAGTTAGAAAAACAATGTAAATCCAAAAGTAATCTGGCCTTTATAATTACCAGGAGGTTTCTAGCTGAACTTCCCAGAGAGGTAGAAGGTAATTGGAAGAAAAGTCGTCACACTCAGAGAATTGAATTTAAGGGTTCAGGCTTTATTAGAAATATAAACAATTTATTCTTCTCGTAGAAAGACTGACACAGAAAGTATGATTAAATGTGATTGTAATTCTTCTAAGGATTGCTGGATGCATTGTCTTGGTAGCTTCAGAATACTAGGAACTACTTTTAGTACTCTTGCAAAATATGTAATAAACTTCACAGTAAGGTCAACATTATCTTAGGAAGCATGAATTACCTAGTGACTTACTGGTCATATGGTTTTGTTCTCTATTGATTTATGCTATTACCTAAAATTAAGTAAATATTTTTAATGTAAAGATTTATTGGGCTCTGTTAGCCAAATAGACAGCAATCATTGCACACTCATAATTTAAAATTCTTCATGCTAAAATAAACTCAGTTTTCCCTCCACTAAATGAATAAATAACAAATAGACAAATTTAAAAAAAATCCACTTGTCTAAAAATTACTGGGGACTGTCCATACGCCAGGTACTATAATACTATACATATAAAAATATCATTTATTTATTAAGCATCTGATCTAATTGATGTAGGTTTTCCCTTTTATAGATGAATAAGCAGACTTGAGGAGATTATAGAATGTATCCAAAGTTCAATAACTTCTCACTAGTAGATCTCACATTCAAACCCACAAAAATCAACTCTAAAGTCTGGGCACTGAACCCTCAGTTCTACTGTCTCCCAAGCAAAATGAGGATAAGAGAATCTTATTTAGGCAAGTACGTATCAAAATATTTTATTTTTTTTTTTTTTAATTTTTTTTTTCAACGTTTATTTATTTTGGGGACAGAGAGAGACAGAGCATGAATGGGGGAGGGGCAGAGAGAGAGGGAGACAGAGAATCGGAAACAGGCTCCAGGCTCTGAGCCATCAGCCCAGAGCCTGACGCGGGGCTCGAACTCACAGACCGCGAGATCGTGACCTGGCTGAAGTCGGACGCTTAACCGACTGCGCCACCCAGGCGCCCCAAACGTATCAAAATATTTTAAAAAGATTCCACAGGTTTCCACGAACAAGTGGGAAAAAGAAAGAAGCTGATTTTATTGGGAAATTGGGAAGGGTAAGAACACAAAACAAAGTAATCAATTCATGCATTTGTAACAAAATCAGCAATTGTATCATGAGCCCTTCAACTCTATTAATAGTATTGGATCAGTGAGATACTGGTGGGTGGAAACTTACCATTTTAGGAATCACCAGAAGAAACATAATCTATTTATTAAAGTATATGCCAAAAAAGTAGTTCTAGACTAGTGACAGTCAAGGAGATGGGATGGATTTATGATTAATCCTTTCCATCTCATGTTTTCTAACAAAATTATGCAACAATATTGAAACAATATTGAAAATCATCCCACCTCTAGGTTGTGTGTGTGTGTGCATGTGTGTGTGTGCACGTGAGTGTGTGTGTGTGTGTGTGTGTGTGTGTGTGTGTGTGTAGGATACAAAGAATGAAGGTGTATAAGAGATTTCCTATTTCATTCATACATCCTAGAAATAGGTGTCAAGAATTTACACTTGACTACCTTAATAGAGAGGTTAAATATAAAATGCAAACCAGATTCTGATCATCTCATATGTTTCTATTTTAAAGATGCAGTTTAGGGACTACATGTATGCAGACCACCATGGCTATTTTTGGATAAATAAAGCAAATATAAAATTTCCAATTACTATGCCATTTTTACCCAAAAGACATAAGGAACTGGTCTCATTGACCTTCTCATTAACTAGCAGGTCAACTTGCTAGGGACCCTAAAATTACTTTTTTCCTGAAATAAAAGCCCCAAATTTAGAAAATGTCTGGAGGACAGAATAAAATCAATTCTCTTCTTCCTTAACCCTTGGCTCCAGTCTGTCTCCCTGATTCTCAAAAGCAAAGAAAAAATGGTATCCAAATACAAATGACACTCCTCAACTAAATGGCATGCACTTAAGCCTGTACTATTATAGGCACTTATTGTTTTGTGCTTCATTCTATTCAACAAAAAATCTTGACCCCAGAATAATTGCAACCCTAGCCAAAACACTTTTGGAGTATTGAATTTGTGTCTGGATAGCTTGATATTAGAAGGATGTGGATTAGAGTTGTGTGCCAAGGCATACCAGATGAGGATAGTGAGGTGACCAGAAGTCAGACCTAATGTAAAAGGGAAGATAGATGTGAAGGAGAAAAAATGCAATGGGACTTGTTTTTAATTGTTGAAGATTTGTCACACACACAAAAAAAGAAGAGATAGTCTTGTTTATAATTCTGGAAGATGGAATTTTAAAAGATGAATACATTTTAAAATTATAAGGACAAATTTTAAACTGCAATAAGCTACATTAGGAGTAAGTGAATGCCTTACCACTAAACACATTTATATAACTCTAAGTTCTGTGGTAACTTGTCTTGAGCTCTTGGGTTTGGAGTTTGTAGCACAGGAGTTTATTATTCCTTCCAAGTCTGAGTATCTCAGTAGATTAGGTTAATGTACTGTCCCTATAAACATACAGTTATTAGGAATATGACATGATAACTTGGAAAAAAAATCAGATCTTTCTCTTTTTTTAAGATTGGGTAGTTATTCTCTTCTCCTAATCCTTGAAGCAGTGTAAGACATGAAGACAAATTTTATAGTCAGGCTCACCAGTGATTAAATAAGTCAAATATAAACTGTGTGATTACTTAAAAAATTGTAGAATTTTCATGAACTCATGTTACTTACCATATAAAATAAGAAGAACATCCTTATAGGGTTTGGAGAGAATTCAAAAAGATAGTGAATCAAAATCATGATTCAGAATACAAACACAATAAATGTAGCTATTGTGATTACTTGGCCATATGCATTTGATGTGCATACGGTTAGTTCTTACACTGCTGATTCAATAGCCAGGGCGCTGAGGAGGTAAAGTAACTGATATTCTGTCACATGTAAATATATAAATGAGCCCACATTCTCATCATTTTTAACACATAAAAAGCTATAAGGTTTATATCCATAATAATCTCATGGCAAGTGTATTTGAACAAACTGGAACAGCCTGACCTGAATATATCTATTTTTATAAGACAAATCTCAAATCCTACTTGATTCTTTCACACATTATTTCACATAGTCTAACATTCTACAGATATTTGCTTGGAGACCATTATCTACACTTGAAAATAAGTACATAAACTAGATAAGGCACTGCATTATATATCCATTATAATATAGTGGACATTTCTTTTACTAAGGTGAGCTGTAAGACCCAAATATGATTTCGTTTCACTTTTACCCTTCTTAAATCCTCAGTACTGTTTTCCAAATGTGACACCAACTTTTACTTATTATTATTATTATTATTTTTTTTACTTTTCAAAGAAATGCCAAGTCACATATCCTATTTTTCTAATTATAGCAAATGTAGGCATTGAAGCACATAGGGGGGTGGTACTGAAGAGGAAGCATAATGCAAGCTGGGGGCAAAGTACAAGCTAGCACCCCCCCACCAGGGTAGAATATGCATGATATTCTTCAAACACTCCTGGCTACCCATGAACAAATGAAAGAGGTTTAAGTGCTGGCCATGGTGATGTGGGGAACAAATGCAAATGAAAAACTGAATTCTCTTACTGCCTAAAGCCCATTGACAAGTCCTTGAAACTGGTAGAGTGACCTCCCTCTAGGATCTCAGCTCCCTCTGTGATGAAGACACACTTTGCCAGGGGCAGAAAGGAATCTTGGTTTAACCTTATCCTGACCCACAAGGATCCTGTAAGTCTACTTTAACATATAAAAATTCCTTTGGAAACTTTCTTTATCTCAACTCCCCCAAGATACATGCTGGTAATCATACTCCAAGCTTATGGCCCCTTGATATACATCTGAAGGATCTCATGACTGAGATTTTACTAACGGGCAATAAATGGCATTTCCCCAGCAATAGCTAGCCCCTCAAGGTCCTGGAAACCCTGCTTCCAAAATTCCTTAGAGACTTACACTGTCCCTAATTCCATTCCAAACTGATGATATATAATCAGTTACCCATCACAACCCCAGCACAGCTCTTTCTGCCCACGGGTCCTGTCCCTGTGCTTTAATAAAATCACCTTTTTGCATCAAAGACATCTTCAGGAGTTCTTTCTTGGCCATCAGCCCTGAACACCCATCACCCCAAAACCTCATCAGTATGAAATGAGTCTCTAAAAAACAGAAGTGCATATATAATTACTAACAAATAGAAATCAATAGAATTTACACATAAATGATCTTTATATCAGAAATTATTTAGGGCAGTGTGGTCTTTAGAAAAGCTATATCAGAAACATCCAGGGTGTTTGTTATTAGATTTGTATGGCCAGCTCTTACCCCCAAATCAAAATACCTTGTATATGGATAGGAAATAATACTCAAAACAAGAAATTGGAGAAGTTCTTCTATACTGATTTTGGAGTATTAATGTCTTACCGGAAATGAGAAAAAAAATTCTCAGTCTAACTTCAATGTCTGGTCTCATTCAAAAAGAAGATAAGTTTACAGCCACCACCACAGCCACCTATTTCAATAGATTTTATTGTGGTTATTGTAATTTTTAATTCTAAATTTCCATCTGGTACTTCTTTACATCTTCTGTCTCTTCACTGACATTCTCTATTTTCCTATTTGTTTCAAGAGTGTTCATAATTGCTTGTTGGGGTATTTAAAGTCTTTGTCAGAAAATTCTAAGACCTGTACCATCTCAGTGTAGGCATCTGTTTACTGTGTTTTCCTATGTGAATCGAGATTTTCCTGGATCTTCATATGATAAATATTTTGAATTGCTTCCTAGAAGTTTTCAGTATTGTATCTTGAGGATTAAGAATGTGGTGAATGTGGGGCACCTGGATGGCTCAGTCGGTTAAGCGGCCGACTTCAGCTCAGGTCATGATCTCGTGGTCTGTGAGTTCAAGCCCCGCGTCGGGCTCTGTGCTGACAGCTCAGAGCCTGGAGCCTGTTTCAGATTCTGTGTCTCCCTCTCTCTCTGACCCTCCGCCATTCATGCTCTGTCTCTCTCTGTCTCAAAAATAAATAAATGTTTAAAAAAAAAAAAAGAATGTGGTGAATGTTGATGCTTTTATATTTATCAGACATTTAACTTGGCTATATTCAGGCACTAAGTTACACTGGCCTTTTGTGGGCTATAGTTCCAATGAGTTCAGTTTTCAAAGCCTTTGCAATGCTATTTGGATTTTATAATGAATTTATAATAGCTTTTAAATTATTAAAGATACAAACAAGTACAGGCTTGCAATACCAGATATTTGAATATTTGTATTATAGGGTTACCACAATCAAGTCACAGTGCAGAAATCGTTAGCAAACTTGAAAAACAACAACTAGTATATAGGACCCATTAGAGCAGGGTGTAACAATCTTTTTTTCTGTAAAGAGTCAGATAATATATTTTAGTTTTTGTGGGCCAAGAATAAAAAGTGAGGATATTATTTAGAGACATTTAGAGGAATAACAAATATCCAAATATTTTATTGATTCAATTTAAAATATAATAACAATTTTCAAAAATACAAATATTTTAAATATCAGAATGGAATTCTTTTTTAAAGAAAAACTTTTTTTTCTAATTGGGGTTCAAAATCTATATTCCCTATCTTAAAAATTGATTGCTCATCTGCTGATGCTGATCTACAGAGAGATTTTATATATCTTTGAAAATTGTTTTGTTTGTTTTTTTCACACAGACAGGTGATATATGGGACACTCACAATGCTGTCATGTCATAGCATTCTCACTACAGTTTCTAGTGCCAGGGGCAGCAATGTAGAGAAAACACTACATATGGCCTCTGTCTCAAATACTCAATTCTGCTGCTTTAGTGGTGAAGAAGTCTTAGATGAAACTAAAATGAATAATGTGTCCGGATTCCAATAAAATTATATTTATGGATAATGACCTTTTTTTTTTAATTTTTTTTTCAACGTTTATTTATTTTCGGGACAGAGAGAGACAGAGCACGAACAGGGGAGGGTCAGAGAGAGGGAGACACAGAATCGGAAGCAGGCTCCAGGCTCCGAGCCATCAGCCCAGAGCCTGACGCGGGGCTCGAATTCACCGACCGTGAGATCTTGACCTGGCTGAAGTCGGACGCTTAACCGACTGCGCCACCCAGGCGCCCCGGATAATGACCTTTTAATTTAATATAATTTTCATATACCCTAAAGTATTATTCTTACTTTATTTTCCAACATAAAACATATATGAACAGTTCTTAATCTTTAAACTACCAAAACCTGATGGAGAAGTGATGAAGGATAGTGGATTTAGACAGTAGGCAGGAGTTTGCCAAACCCTGCATTAAAGGAAATATTAAGATAGACATTTGTTGAAAACCCAGGAGGGTCAGAAATGCCAGCAGGGACTGAGAAGCTGTGCAAAGCTTATTGGACAACCAGGTGTTAGTATGGTCCTGAAGGGAGACCCACCTGCAGAATACAATAGGCTTGATGTATGAAAACACTAAAGAGACACCAATGAAGCAGAGGTTAACTGAACCTTACTAGAGGTACAATCTAGCCTCAAATAAAATAGTTCTTAGTTAGAATAAATTGATTAATCCTCTTAATTGGAAAAAAATTGATCAAACAACAGTATTTATGCCTAGTAGTAGAAACTAAGAACTCTCTTTAGAGAAATATAATTTCATTTGAGTCTTCTACATATTTCATACACAATGTCTGTCATTAAATAAAAATTATTAGGTAGGCTACATAATGGCATTGTATTACTGAACTTCAAGGGAAAATGACAGTGGAAACAAATACACGGGTGGATCAGATATTGGAATTAGATGGCAAGGACTTTAAGTGACTATGATAAGTATGTTCTAAAATACGGAAAGAAAAAAAGTTCAAAAATAGCTGAAAAGCTGGAGATTTTCTACAGTGAATTGAATTTTTATTAGGAATTGAATTGTGTTAAAATTACTGAAGAGTACAATATAGCAACAATAAGGCAAACAATGATGAGGAATAAATTAAGTGTATTATGAATTAATGATTCAATGTATTTAAATCAAAATCCCAGGTTTATTCTGTGTGTACTAAACCAAGCCGCTGATTTAAAACTCATGTGAAAATGGAGAAGGTAAATAAGAGCCAAGGAAATTTTGAAGAAATAAAAATAGGAAGACTTACATTTCAAATAGTATGTCTATTGTAATGCTCTAATAATTAAGATGGTATAGTATTGGTACAAAGAAACCAGAAAAGTTCAGTTGAACAGAACAAAATTTTTCATAGATATACACATATAAAGTCACCTGATTTATTACAACATGAAACTTCAATGCAGTAAGGAAAAGATGGACTTTTCAATTATAATACTAAGCCATTGGACAATATATGGAAAAGAAGAACTTTTAGCTAATGCTATTTCATCTGTATACACACACATACATATATTCTATGTATATAGATATGTGTGTACATAGAGCATATATACATTCTATGTTATTGTTGATTGAAATATAAAAAAGTAAAGCAAGAGTTGTGTCTTTTTCTCCCCTTAGGAGATAATGGGTTAGTATCTTTAAGACCCTATTATATGCAAAGTTTTGTAGTTTAAGATTCAAAAATTAGTGGCAGTGAAGGGAAAGAAAAAAAAAAGAAAATTACCACACTAAAATTAGGAACTTTTTTGTCGTAAAAAACATACTACAGAATTATGAGAATGAATAGGCATAAACTTCCTTAGCAGCATTAATTAAAGCTAACTTTATACTCAGTGGAGAAAGACTGAAAGTTTCTCACTCAAGATCAGGAATGAGGTAAGGCTGCCTGTTTTTCACCACTGCCATTCAACAATGTACTGGAAGTCTTTGCCAGAACAATTAGGAAAGAAAGAAATATAAAAGACATTTAGATTGGAATGGAAAAAGGAGATTATGCCTATTTACAGGTGACATGATTCCATACAAGATCAACATATAAAAATTACTTGTATTATTATATAACCCCAGTGAAAAATCCAAAAAGGAAATTAATAAAACAAATCCAATTGTAATAGCATCCAAAAAATATCTTGGAATAAATTTAACCATGGAGGGGAAAGACTAGTACACTGAAACCTACAAACCAATACTAAAAGAAATTACTTAAAAGGTACAGAATGTCCTTCTGAGATGATGAATAAGTTTTAAAACTAGACTTGTGCATTTTAAAATGGTTAATTGATTAATTGTATGCTATGTGAATTTCACCTCAAGTATAAGAAGAAAAAAAAAACAGGCTACGGTCTACGTAGGGAGTGGGAAGTCAGATAGTAGAAAGGTAACTAGTGGTGTTTTGTGGATTCCATTAGTGTTTCATTTCTTGATTTGGGCACTGACTTTAAATGTGGTTTCACCATGAGAAAATTTTGGGGCTATATGCCTTTTATTTTATACTTTTACATATGTATTTTGTATTTTAATAAAATTCATAAAAATGTAATTGAACTCTCCAACCCAACTAAAACAGTTTTAAATATGATTTTACAACATATCATTCACAAATTTAATTTTAAAAAGATAAATGTTACTCAGAAACAACTGTTACACAAAATTGTTCAAGACCAAGAAAAAAAATATAATTAATTGTACATAAGAATGAATACTAAAATAAAATAGTCATATGTCACATTTAGAAGTTAGGAGAATATGATATCATAAAGGGACAGGTTATCCTATATGTACATATTAATATAAATGCAATGAATACAATCAGAGGGTTTTTGTTAAATTTTATAAGATGATTTTAAAATTTATATGAAAAACATGGATTTTAAACAATCAAGGGATGGTTGAATTAGAACAATGAGACAGGCAGAATTCTAAGATTGCCCTCAAAGCCTCCTCCCCTTGATATAGCTGTCCTATTCTCTGGAATTTGTGACTATGATTATCTAGCCATTCTTGTGTTTAGAATATGTGATAATGTCATGTAGCCCAGTTTCCTTAAAGAAAGGAAGATTAAAATGAATGAATTTGAATTCTGTATATTAACAAGTTATATCTCACTGTATAACATCTAAGAAAAATCAAATTATAGAATAATACAGGTAGCATAATACATTCTATTCAACAAAATCAAAACATGCAAGATAATATTTATGGGAAAATGCATATGTACTACAAGCACAGGGAAAACCAAAATAATGATGAATGTCAAATTAGACCTACAGTTATTTGCATATGGGTGTGGAGGGTGGTAAGTGATAGGGATGGTGACAGGAAAGACATATGTGGTTTTCATTACATTAAGTAAATTTTTATTTTTAAAGGTGGACTGTAGAAATATAGATACTTCACATTTTATAAAATGGTATGCTTTACATATTTTATATCTGTAACATTCCATTATTTTATGAGAGTAACTTACATTGCGTTTATCCTTTATAGGTTTTGAAAACATTAAAACTTTTTATCTTAATTAACCATCAAAATCTTTCTGCTTTTGGTCAGTCAGGCATTTTTACTACCAAATTTGTGGGTAGAGAAAAACAGTTTAGAAAATGGCAGTATCCAACACAGTTTTCAGATAGCACATTTAGAGTAGCATTCAATACACTGAGCTACTTCTTTTAAAAGGGAAGGAAATGAATGTTTATTGAATATCTGCAAAGTGCCAGGACACTGACATATTATCTCAATAAATCCGGTGAAGTAGGTATCCTTATGCCACTATAAAAATAAGAAACTTGATATTAGAGAGGCTGTCACTTGCCCAAAAATTCTCCCCCAGAAGCAAAGTTAGGCTATTTGTGTGACCACAACAGCCCTGTTTATTTCATGTCTTACTGACTCCCCAAGTATCTGGCTTCTTGGTTAGTAAGGACATAAGTATTAATTGAAGAATGTATATCATAAAATAAAAAGATCCAGTAATTTGCCTTCCTGCAAAGAATTTCTAAATTCATATGAGACTGCTTTCAAAATTGTTCTCTATATGAAAACAAATATTGTCTAAGATGAGGAAATATCTTAATACTTTTCTAACTTCAAAATTAATATTCTTAGAGTTTTTTGGTTGTTTTTTTTTCCCTCCCATTTTGCTATTCTTTGAAGTGGGTAACACTTAATGTTGAAAATTTCCACACTGAAAGTCATTTCCTTACAGATCATAAATCCACAGTACTGGAAAGTAATTCCCTTTTCTTACTTATGCAACAACATCACACTCCATTCTGAGTGCTGGCTACTCTTTTCGTTCCGTAATGCTGCAGACTGAATCCTAAGTTTAGTTTCCTTGAAAGTTAGACCTTTCATGTCTGATTTAGTAATTGATCCAAGTAGTATAAAAAGAATGTTTTTAAGCATTTGCATATTAGTTAAATTAAGGCTGCCAAACACCTCCTGTCTATTGACCTTCATTCTTCCTCACTGAGGAGCCCTCACCTTGATTTATAGAACAGGTCGAAAGAAATATCAAAGTCATTATTTGGACTTCAGCTATTCAACTTTGAGTCTTAATCCTTATAAGCCTGCCATTCACAAGCTTCCTGGAAATTTTCTTTTGAACCTAAGAACTGAAGTTCTAACATCATAACGTCCTTGAAAAACTGGAGAAAGAAACAGAAAAGACTTCCCTCAAATTATTACCTACTGTTCTAGATATTCTTAGATTTTAGTGAGAATAAAAATATATTTGAACAGTTACCAAGCATTCAAATTGGTGGTATTTTTCACAAAATGTTCTTCTATTCCTAGTGTATAATCTATTTTCTTTAATGAACTCTGTTATTTTGTTCATCTTCATGGAGCATCTATTTAAGCTATAAGATTGAGCATTACCACTAATAAACACTGAATTCAAGCTAAATTACTTCTTCACTTTTTGAAATGTATTTTTATGAAGCAACAACAATGAATATTAAGCAATGGAGTAATAATATTAAATCATAATACATTATGTAACATTTCTTTATGCATATAAGGGGAAACCCTGAAAATATTGCTTTCTCTAAATTTGTGTAAAGTCAAGGAGGATTATTTACTTGCCAATATTTAATAACATCCCTGTAATTATATACTACAAGAATGAAATGTATGATTTATTTAATTTAATCTCCCTGGAGTTATCTTAACATTATGTGAAAGGTAAAATTTCAGGTCCCAGTGGTGTGTTTTTACTACTGTTCCTCCACATAGAAAAGTTGATCACATATTTTAATATACTTTTGCATATCCACTACAAAGGCATAATGAAGTTCTGCAAATACTTCAGCATTTTAAATACAATAATTTTACACATAAACCATGGAGGTTGAGTAATTAGTTACTTAGTAATGAGTCCCCGAGTGAAAGGCTGCTTCAACAGCTGGATCTTCTGAATATGGACAATAGTGACACCATAGACCCAGCAGTAAGTACAATTTATTATTGTATTTTGAGAGTAGTTTCAGAGCCCCTGTCAGCCAGAATTTTAAAGATATAGCTTAGAGAATGAAGAGACATCATTAAATATTTAAAAAATATAGAGAGATTCTAAATGCCACCAAGTTGTTTTGGGATTTGGAAAAATAATATTTAAAAAAATAAACTCTGGATATTTAAAGCCAATAATATAAATAAGTATAATTATTGCATTTAGGATTACCCTTAGATAAGATCTTGTCTAATGCCACTCAAATCTAGGATACATTTTCAAGGAGACATATCTTTCTTATAATTTTATAATAATTTGTTAACTGCCATTTATTCTAAATCCTCTGGATGGCAACTCCATAATTTTACAGTACTAGTCAATTATAGAGCCAAAGTTTGGGTTTAGCATTGAAAAGTTGTTAAGTATTTAAAGTGACAACATTTAATTTATACTCTTTTGATAAGTATATCTCATTAAACTAATTTTGGCTTGTCTTAATGTGAAAATACAAACAATTGTGTTCATTATCAAATCTGAAACTTAGGTTGACTTTATTAAAAAAAAGCATAGTAACACCAATGCAAAGCCATGACATCACATAATACTTTATGAGTTAAGGTATAATAAAAAGGTGTAATAGAATTACACACTTCACATGGTAGAATAATTATGCCAAATGTAAAGGAACCTTCAATTTTAGGAAGGTCCAGTTTTGTACATATCAAGTTCTAACAGCTAATTTATAGTAAATGTAATAGCAAAATTGCTAATAGGTAGCTAATTTAAAATTATTTAACTATAATCAATTGTAATTGTGAAGATATTAATAGTTATAAAATATATTCCATTTACTATTCAATTGTTTAATAGTCATTCAATAGTTAATAATGTAAATATTTTGATGTTTGTTGTTATTTCTTTGGTTCATTAAAAATAAGCCAATATTTAAAATTATTTATCTTCTTCAAAACAACATAATTGATCCCACTAAAATGTTATTAACTGGAATTTTATTTGTTTTGTATTACTACTTATATTTAATTTGTGTATGTTTGATTTTATAATTAAATTAGATATATATGCACTATAAGTAATATTATATCATTAATATAGATGAACATTGATATCGCCAGAGGTATTTTCTTCTGTTGAATTGATTTGATTTGAGAAATACTAATTAAATTTTGTTTTAATTTTATAACCAAAAAAAAAAGAATAGGAACTGAGTTTGAATTATTACATTATGAAATTGATTATATATATATATATATACATATATATACACACACACACATGGAATTATTATATAAGAAAACATAAAAGGAAAATATAAATGTGTTAAATATCTTTGATCTTCAGAAATTCATAATTCAATAAGATAACATTGAATTTTAGTTTTGTTTTCTAATTTATAATAAAAATTATTTCATAAGATATAAATATGATGTTCCTTATATGTTTTATTGGGATCATAGCATACATTGTGATCTTTTAGTATACTCTTTGAAGATCTTTTCCATTGTTGTTTGCTTCTCCTTCCTCCTAATACCACTCATTGAAAACTTCTCACATGAGATATATTTATGAATATCTCATATTTTTCTCTCCTTTCCTTCTTTACCTAATATTTTGTTAGATCATTTCTACAGTTCCATAGCTTAAATTGTTAACATCCTCTTATATCATCATAATTCTATTTGCTTCATATTTCACTTTAATTTTATTCCATGCTGATCCTTAGTCTTTACATAGACTAATTTTCTATCATTTCTTGATTGGTTGAGTGCTACATTCTAGCAGTTGCCTAAGAAGGACTCTAGGAAAATTATTTCTTATGTTCAATATTTTGGTAGCCATTTTATAATTATGGGCAGTTTGGCTAGGTATAAACCATTTAGCAAGCTTTTCTTAAGCATAAAAGTCACACCATTGTTTTCATGTGCTGAATATTGAGGTGGAAAAATCTGAGTGAACTCTGATTTTTCTCTAAGAAAAAAAAATAAATCTTTCACTTGAATGCCCAAATGATTTTTATCTTTCTTATCTTATCATCTTACTTTAATTTTTTAAGGTTTGTTTACTTTTTTTGAGAGAGACAGAGATAGGCAGAGGTACTAGCAGTGGAAGGGCAGAGAGAGAGGGAGACACAGAATCTGAAGCAGGCTCCAGGCTCTTAGCTGTCAGCACAGAGCCTGACCCGAGGCTTGAAATCACAGACCAAGAGATCATGACTTGAGTGGAAGTCAGACGCTTAACAGACTGAGCCACCCAGGCGCCCCAAAATGATTTTTTATTTTAATTAGATTAATATTAACTAGAAGGTTACTTCTTTATTTATATAAATCTTTGGGATTTGGGTTTTTTGGGGGGGAGAGTCAATTATTCCTTGCATGTGGTATCTTAGTGATCTCTATTTGCTGTGATAATTTGCTTTTTCTAGAATGTCATAAAAATAGATATTTTATAACCCCATACTTCTTTCACTTGGCATATCTTTTAAATTGATCCATTGGATCCACTGGATCCAATTGATCCAATGGATCCATTGATCCATTTTCAGCTGCAAATGTCAATTTCTGCTGACAATTAGTATTATATTGTATCAACATACAGAATACATTTCTGAGAGTATCTGCTCCTTTTGAGGTTGTTTACAGTTTGGGGATATTACAAATGAAGCTGCTATAAATATTAACTTCATAGTACATAAACATTAATCTCCTTTAAGTAAATACCTAGAAATAAAGTTGGTAAATTGTATGGTAAGTATATGTTTAATATTGTAAGACACTGATACATTTTTTGAATGTGGCCTTACCATTTTGCATTGCCACTAGCAACACATTAGACTTCCATTTATTTCATCTTCCTGTCAACACTTCCTGTTGTCCAACATTTACTTTTTATTTTTAAACAGCTTTACTGAAGTATAGTTGATATAAAAAATTATACCTATTTAATGTATACATTGAAGAGTTTGGACGTATGCCTATACCCATAAAACCATCACCACAATCAAGGTAATGGGCATAGATATTACCTCCGAAAGTTCCTTTGTGTCTCTTGTTTTGTTTTGTTTTAGTTTGGTTTGGTTTTTTTGCATATGTTAAGAACAATTAACATGAGATTTAACCTCATGACAAAATTTTAAGTGCAAAACACAGTATTGTTGATTATAGACAATATGCTATACAGACCTCTAGAATTAATTCAAGTTGCATAACTGAAACATTTTATGCCTTTTACTTATTTTTTATGTTTATGCCAGATTATTTAAGCAATAATTGGAAAATATAATTGTAAGTATTTAAAATGTACAATATGATGATTTTATATATATATATATATATATATATATATATACACATGGTAAAAATGTTTAAAGTAAGATAATTAACACACCCATTATCTCACAGTGTTTTGTTTGTGTATGTTTGTTTTTCGGTAGTAAGAATGTTTAAGATCTGCTCTTACAAAATTTAAAATGCACAATATTATATTATTAACTATAGTCTCCATGCTGTATATTAGATCTTCAAAAATGGTAACTAAAACTTTGTACCTTTTGACCTAAATTTCCCCATTTCCCTTTTCCACCCCCTTAGACCCCGGCAACCACCATTCTATTCTCTGTTTCCTATGTAATGGGGATGATATGATGATTATAATTATTATTCCACAAGTGAGTTATATCATATAGTATTTGTTCTTTGCTGTCTGGCTTATTTCATTTAGGATAATGCCTTCCAGATTCATCCGTGATGTCACAATTGGCAGGATTGCCTTTTTTAAATGGTTGAATAATAGTTCAGTGTGTGTGTGTGTGTGTGTGTGTGTGTGTGTGTGTGTACACATGTTTTCTTTATCCATTCACCCATTAAAAGACATTTAGGTTGTATCCATATTCTGGCTATTGTGAATAACTGCAATGAACATAAGAGTCTGGATATCTCTTTGAGATGCTGATTTTATTTCCTTAGGATATATATCCAAGAGTAGGATTGCTGAATCACATGGTAGTTCTATTTTTTGGGGGTGGGGGTGGGGGGAGAACTACATAGAGTTTTGCATAATGGCTGTAACATTTGCATTCCTACGAACAGTTTACAAGGGTTCTAATTTCTCCATATTCTCGTCAATATTTGTTATCTCTTGTCTTTTGATACGAGATATTTGAGGTGATGTCTCATTGTGGTTTTGATTTGCATTTGATATTTAGTGATGTTTAGCATCTTTCCATGTACCTGTTGGCCATTTGGATATTTTCTTTGGAAAAATCTCTGTTCAGGTCCTTTGTCTACTTTTTATTTCAATTGTTTTTTGTTTGTTTGTTTGTTTGTTGCTGTTGAGTTGTATGAGTCTCATACATTTTGGGTATTAACCCTTGTCACATATATAGTTTGCAAATATTTTCTCCTATTCAATAAGTTGACTTTTCAATTTGTTTCCTTTGCTGTGTAGAAGCTTTTAAATTTGATGAGTCTCATTTGTTTATTTTAGCTGTTGTTGTCTGTGCTTTTAATGTCTTACCCAAGAAATCACTGCTAAGACCAATATCAAGGAAATTTCTCCTATGTTTTCTATTAGGACATTTATGCTTTCAGTTTTTACATTTAAGTTTTTAACTCATTTGGAGTTAATATTTTTGAGTGGTGTAAGATTGGGGTCCAATTTCATTATTTTGCATGTGGATACCCATCTTTCCCAAATACCACTTATTGAAAAAACTATGTTCTTGAACCCTTGACAAAGATTAGTTGGCACCATATGTATAGGTTTATTTCTGGGCTCTCTATTCTGTTCCATTTGTTTATATGCCTGTTTTATGCCTTTACCATGCTATTTAACTATCATTGTCATTTTTGCTGGCATTTCCCTGATGACTAATGGTATTGATGATCTTTTACTCTGCTTATTTTCCAATTTACCCTCATGTGTTTTTAATGATAGAAACAGTTGCTCCACATCAGCCCCAGCAATTAGAATTATCAGTGTTTAACTATTCCAGTGGGTATGTAGTGGCATCTCATTGTGAATTTAATTTCCTCGATGACCAATGAGATTGGCCAATATTTCACATATTCATTGGCTTTCTGTGAAGCACTGTTTGTTCAGGCCTCTTCTTCATTTTTTAAATTTAATTATCTTTGTTCTTATTGGAATGAATGAGTTATTTTCATATCCTGGAAAATTCAGCTTATGTGTTGGAAGTATCTTACACCAGTCTGTGGCTTGGCAGTTCCTAAATCAAAGCTGTCTTTAGATACACCTTTTAATTTTTTTTTAACTTAGAACTTCATATATCCTGTTTAAGAAGTATTGCCATATGTCAAGGTTTTTTTTTTCCTATATTTTTTCTATAAGCTATAATGTTAAACACTTTATATCTACAATTTATTATGAACTAGTTGTGGATGCTTTGAGAAAAGAGTCAAGTTTCATTTCACTTTTTCTATGGTATAGCCAGTTGACTCAGGACCATATTTTGGAAAGCCTAACTTTTTTTTCTTCCTATTCCACAGTGGAACTTTAGTCATAAACCAAGAATGGTTCTGTTTCCTGAGTACACATTATATTTGCTTATCTATTTGTTTATCCTTTCACAAATACCCCACAGTTTAGATTACCATAGCCCAAAATTTCAGAATGTAGTGGATAAAGATGGAAGAAGGGGCCTTAGTATCTTCAAATTAGCAGATTCAATTTGATTTTTCTGTTTCTGAAAATATCCCAACATCTTGACACTGACTGTACAATATTCCTCTCTTTTTCTTTTATTTTCTGTTTTGCTCTATCATGTCCCTTTTTCTTGTTCCTTTTCCTCCCAGGATCCCTGGAGTCAACCTTTCTAAATCAGCAGCGAATGGTAAGTATATTTTTTTAATTTATATTTTTAATATGTTTATTTGTGTGGGAGAGTCTAGTGACATGATGGCAAAGAATAAAACTCTTACTCTTCCTGCTGCTTGAGGAAGATTATAAGTATAAAAAAGATAAGAGACTAAAAACAGCATTCTGGCGATTCAGGCAAATTGATTCCTTACCTTCTGAACTATGGGACCTATATTCTCAGAGAAAAGACAGTAAATTGCTCAAAGCCATCTAATAACCTGATACCAACAAAACAAATAAGGTGATAAATTTATGGAGTAATGGGAATAAATATTCTAAATGATATTTTATTACTAAGCTATATATTCTTATTACCTCCTGCACATTTTTGGACTTATAATTACTAGAATTTCAACTGAAAACTATAATGACAAAGGAAGGCATGCTATGATAAAATTATGGTATTTAGAATAATGCAACATTTATAAAGGTGAACTATAGTTTTTACTGTATCAATGCAGACCTAAGGCTTTAAAACTCTAATTTTAGGATCATCTCCTAGTCCTAAATCTCGGTCACCTTTAGTGGCCATTTGTTTTCTTAAGACACAGCAATGAGTGATAAGGTTGCATAGAAACATGGAAATTGCATACCATATTTCACTTTACAACTCTATAGATTTTATGCAGGATGTAGGAAAGGGAGACACATACCAGCATAGGAGGATATGATCTTATAACCCAGAAAAAGTTAAGATGCCTTGCCATAAAAATAGCATTGCCTGTTGTGACAAGTTGAAATGTTGGAAGAGTACAATGTGCCTAGGTTTACTATGAAATAACTGCAAAATTTTCAGTATTATCCCTACAGCAAGACACTTTCAAAAGTATAAAATAACACAACTGAATAAAGCAATCTTGGCTTTGCATGTTATCGTCAACCCAGTTCAAATAACACCAGTATCTCAATAATACTAATTAAATGTCAGTTACTGGTCTATATTAATTGTAGATAATTATTGAAAGATAAACTTTGCTACTAACTCCTCTGTCCATAAATCATTATGTATATCACTGATGTCCATCATGATCAGTGACCAATTATACCACTTCTGAAGTCTGTCTATAATTGGGTACTGTCTTATTACTGAGTTCATGCAAAAACAAAAGTTGTATTTGTATTGCCTCCTTATCTCCATGTGATAAACCCACATGACAGTTTACCAGAATGAATCATCAAAAGAGGGATATGAAGGGGTGCCTGGGTGGCTCAGTCGGTTAAGTGTCTGGCACTTGATTCCCGCTCTGGTCATGATCTTACAGTCTTGGGATTGAGCCCAAGGACTCTGTGCCTTGGACTCTGTGCAGACAATGCAGAGCCTTTTTGAGATTCTATCGCTCTGCCCCTCTCCTCCTCCTTCTCTCTCTCTCTCTCTCTCTCTCTCTCTCTCTCTCTCTCTCTCAAAATAAATAAACATTTTTTTAAAGAGGGATTTGGCCAAAACCCGAAAGGTGATAATTCTGGATATGAAATTTTAGTGGAATTTAAGTGGAGTTACAGAAGAAAGAGCAGACGGTGGTGATGTTGGCATTGCTAAAGTTTGAGAGACTCTAGTCTTCACCGAAGGAATTTATTGAGGGTGAGCTTATCAAACTAAATGAAAAAAGTTGTTGTGAATAAAAAATTATTCACAAGTAATTCTTGTGAATTCACAAGTCTCAGAGGTTGCGAAGCCTAAAACAAAACAAAACAAAACAAAACAAAACAAAACAAAACAAAACATACACACACACTAATGGAACTCTTGGAGATATTTTGTGACATTTGAAGCTCTAAGCATAAAATTTTGAAAGCTGATCTCAGAACTTGGAAATTCTCATGATAATTTCCAATACATATAAAGGATATACTGTATTGTAAGGCATAAAATGACAAGACAAGTATTGTTCAAACTATTGTTGGTAAATTTTTATGAAGAAATAAAACATTTTAATTTTTAACACTTCTAATATTTTAAGTTACACTAAACTAAGTAAATATTAACTTTGCTTTTTCACTTCACTATGCATGTATACCAATAAAAGTGTTTTTAATGTTGTAATAATTTTTTTAAATTTATGGACAATTGTATTTTTCCCATTGATTATTATGATCACTATTCATAGCTTTAGCTTGCATTTTAATTTTTCTGCACTACTGTGCAAAGTGAGGGTGGTATGTATCATCCTCAGGTGATTTATTTGTTGGTAGAATTTGTGTCCACAATAAAAACTATAGCCAGAAATACAAAATATTTACATTCAACTAAGAGGGAATTGTTCAAGAAGACTAATGCACACTATTCCCTTTTATTTCTGGCTTAAAACTATACTGGGAGCCTTCCTAAAAGTGAGGGCCTGAAAGTTTGGAAAATTTTGTTTCCTTTTCCAAAGATTAGTTGCTCTTTGAAGAAAAAAAAGAGTAGAAGGAATGGGAGACAGGTGACAAAATTATCTTCACAATTATGAAGAAAATAGAGGTAGACTCCTGGGAGCCATTAATTAAGTCATTCACTCATTTAACAAGTATTTTCATGAAGTGCATAAAAATTAGTTAAATATGAGGGACATTACAGCATAGATATATCCAAAGGTTTAGTCAGTGTCAAAATTTAAAGATGCAAGGAAAAATCTGGAGAGCAATTACCTTGAATACGTGAGAGGAAAATGGAAGGTTTAGCTTTAGATCAAAGTAGAGGTAGTTCATGCATAGTAATGAGGAGAGAAAAGAGAATAGAAGACTCTAGATAGAGCCAGTTTGTCTTTTTTGGAAGTAGGAAACTAAGGCAGTTCTCTCTATATATCTTTTTTTCTTTTTTTGCAGTGAAATCATAAGGATAGTCATTAGTGAAGATGAACAGAGAGTAGGGACTGCTTGTAATTGAAAAGGTAAAAAGATATGAAATAGCCATCACAGACTGATAAATTAGATTGACTCTGAAAATATGAAAGGGTTGCTGGGAAATTGCAAGGGGTCTTTTGGGGTCATAAATTCAAAGTAAAGTGATTTGCACGAGATCCCTTCCTTTTTCCCTTCCAGTCATGTTCATTTCTTTTAATATATCAAAACAGAAGAAGGCATCATTTTACTGGTTTACACTTTTTAAAATAAGTTATTTGATGGAAACTAAGGGAGGGAAAGGAAATAATGAAGGTATGCATATGGATAAAAGCATGGACCATAAGATCTAAATAAGATAAAAGGAAGTCATGACTTGGAGAATGATGATATGGGGTAAAGTTAAGGAACTAGCTATCCCCATTATTTGAAATCTTATCAAACTGAATAATACTAAGAGGAAATCTGCTAGAATTGGGGAAGTAGTGGTGAAATGATGAGAGTATAGAAATACATGTTTTAATAGTTAAGTAACAGGTAATGACGAATTTTATTTTATAGTTTTTTAAATTTTTTAAATGTTTATTTATCTTTGAGAGAGAGAGAGAGAGAGAGCAAGAGAGAGAGAGAGAGAGAGTGCACGCACAAGCAGGGGAGGGACATAGAGAGAGAGGGAGGCAGAGGATGCAAAGCAAACTCTGTGCTGACAGCAGACAGCCCCATGTAGGGCTCGAACGCACAGAGAGATCATGGCCTAAGCGAAAGTCAGACACTTAACTGGCTGAGCCACCCAGGTGCCACAAGTAATGACAAATTTCAGTGCATGGCCACAGAAGTGGGCTGGTAAATTTGGACAGAAAACAAGGTCTTAGGGAAGGGTTTAGAGAAGTGAGTGGTTGGATCCAGTACTAGATGAGTTATCTCTGTGTATATTGAATATAGTCTTAATAATAATTAGAAATGTGGTAGAGAGAAGTGCAGTGGTGGTAAAACAGGACATAACCTAGTGAGGTAGGTCACTAGTGAGGACCTAGTGAGGTAGGTCAAAGAAGTGTGTGTATTGAATTGATTAGATTAAAAATGATAATCTATTGATAATAAGTTATATTTAATACTTTATTCTTTGAACTGATCTTTTTGTGTCTTTGTGTAATGAATTATGCAATGTCGTGTTAGGAGGGTGTAGAGAGATATCTTTGCAGATATGAACTGGGGTCTGTGGACCACCATTAAATTTTCTTTCCTTAATGTTCAACTTAGGGTTACAACTACGTTGCAAACAAGTGAGAGGCAACTTAATTTAACAAGGAATTATGACTGTATGAAATATGGAGGTTTCTTTCAACCTAAATAAATTATCTTCATTTAGTTTTTAATAAACCCTATTTCTGTTATTAGTTGACAGCCCAGTACCTTAACAAGGACAGACAACATTGGAACTTGTGTTTAGAAATAATTAGGAAGTTCTAGGTTGAAACTATTTGCGGTGAGAAGCAATTTGAAAAATAGAGGAAACTGTAAAAATATCAAAGGCAAAAAGCAGTCTTAACTAATGAAACAAGTGAAAGGCACTTAAAGAATAAACACACTTTTTTCTTGATGTGAGTAACTGATCTCAGGTATTACTCAAAGAAGCTCATTGCATTTCCCCAGTATTATTTTTAAACTCATTTTCCAAATAAGAGCAGTTTGCATAAAAATATATTTATTTTATTAAGTTTATTAATTTATTTTGAGACAGGGAGAGGAGGGGCCAGAGAAAGATAGAATCCTGCACTGACAGAGGAGAGCCTGATGTGGGGATCTATCTCAGGAACTGATGAAGACCTGAGCTGAAGCCAAGAGTCGGACACTTAACCAACTGAGCCGCTCAGGCACCCCATAAAAATGTGTTCAAAACCAAAACGTACCTGAATATAATTGACTCTTTGATGTTCTAAATACATTTAGATTTAGGCAACTAAGACTTTTCTTAAATGCATCATTCCCCATTGTGGTAGCAATGGAAAGGACTGTGGGGTGGGACCTTCTCTGTTCGATCTTGGTCTCTTCTGTGCAGAACCAGTATTATAAGATTCCTATAAGAACTTCTAATTTAGTGAATTGGACAAATGACTAATCAGTCACTGCCAGGATCATTCAAATATTTTATTTTATTTGTCCTTTTCTAAAGAAATGTTTTCTCCCGTTCAATTAGTTGTCTTTGTGTCATGCACTAATCGATGGAATATATTAATCATGTGATTTTAAAACCATGTCTTTGCTCATTTGTGTATGGTATTTTTGCACACTAGCTAGTAAGGCAGCAAATCCAAATATTTAAAAAATTCTCAATTTTAATTATTCCAAACATGTGCAAATTTATTTGGATGAAATACCTCAAAGAATGAAACTGGAGTAAGGGAAAAGTGGCAATTCTGTGAGGTTTCACAGAACATAGAATAACCATTCCATTTTGTATGGTTATCTATATCGTTGTGACATGTAGAGATTAAGGGCTGAAACCCTGGGGATTTAAATACAAAAATCAATGCTTTGAATTTTATTTTGGGAGAAAATTGGTAGTATCATTTCCTAAAGATAAAATAACATAAATTTAACATTCCTGTCATTAAAATAGAACCAATAATTTAAAAAATCACATAAAATCACATAATGATATCTTCTTACTATATTTCATATTTTAAAAGACTCCATAAGGGAGGAGATTCTATAAACTAAATACAAATATTTCATTTTGGCATAAGACATAGATATTGGCTAAAAATGGGGTCCTTTGTCTAGTTGCTCTTTAAAAGTTGATAAATGAAAGGTAACTTCCAGTAGTGCTACAACATGTAGTGAGTCATGTGTTTTTCAAATTCTCAGAAATAACAACATTCACTGCTTTTGCTAAACATATATTAGCTTTAGTGCCAACCTTTCTTTAAGACTCCAGGATATGTATATTTTTAAATTCTTTTTATTTAAGTGAACCTGTAGAGTATACATAGGATGCATAGCCAAAATCTACCATTCATAGACTGACACTGTAAGAAATAATTTATATTTGGGAATACTTTACATAATTTTATTTGGCCTATCAAATAATAAACATTGATTAATTGTACTTCATCATAAAATAAAAGATAGGTACCTGGCACATATTACTTTATTATATCCCAAACAAATAATCCCTGTTCTAAATTTAATGAAGTCATGTATTTTCATTTTGGGATAACAACAGCCAAAAAAAATCAGTAACTGATCAAAATAATGTATACACCTGTTAGTAATATTGTGGATACTAGTAAAAATTTTTAAAATTTAGATTTCTATAAAATTTGTCATGAATTTGTTTTTTAGTTTTCATTTTCATTCAAGTTAGTTAACATACAATGTAATATTAGTTTCAGGTGTACAATATAGTGATTCAATATTTTCATAAAACACCAGGTGCACATCACAAATGCATTTATTAATTCCCATCACCTATTGAACCCATCTCTGCTCCCACCATCCCTCTCATAAACATTGGTTTGTTATCTGTAGTTAAGAGTCTGTTCCTTTTCTCTTTCTTTCTTTCTTTCTTTCTTTCTTTCTTTCTTTCTTTTTTTCTCTTTTTGAGTTTCAACTTTTAATTTAAATTCCAGTTAGTTAGCATACAATGTAATACTAGTTTCAAAAGTAGATTGTACTGATTCATCACATATATAACAGCCAGTGCTCATCACAGCTAGTGCCCTCCTTAATACCAATCACCAATTCAACCCATCACCCTGCCCATCTCCCCTCCAGACACCCTCAGTTTGTTCTCTATAGTTAAGAGCCTGTTTCATGGCTTAGCTCTCTTTTCCCCCCATGTCCATCTGTTTCATTTCTTAAATTCCACATATGAATGAAATCATATGGTATTTGTCTTTCTCTAATTTATTTCTCTTAGCATAATACTGTGTAGCTTCATCCATGTTGTTGTAAATGGCAAAATTACATTCTTTTTTATGGCTAAGTAATATTCCAGTGTGTGTGTGTGTGTGTGTGTGTGTGTGTGTGTGTGTGTACATATACCACATCATCTTTTTTTTTTTTTTAGAACTAAAATTATTTTATTTTTTTTTCTGAAATTTATTGACAAATTGGTTTCCATACAACACCCAGTGCTCATCCCAAAAGGTGCCCTCCTCAATACCCATCACCCACCCTCTCCTCCCTCCCACCCCCCATCAACCCTCAGTTTGTTCTCAGTTTTTAACAGTCTCTTATGCTTTGGCTCTCTCCCATTCTAACCTCTTTTTTTTTTTTCCTTCCCCTCCCCCATGGGTTCCTGTTAAGTTTCTCAGGATCCACATAAGAGTGAAACCATATGGTATCTGTCTTTCTCTGTATGGCTTATTTCACTTAGCATCACACTCTCCAGTTCCATCCACGTTGCTACAAAAGGCCATATTTCATTTTTTCTCATTGCCACGTAATATTCCATTGTGTATATAAACCACAATTTCTTTATCCATTCATCAGTTGATGGACATTTAGCCTCTTTCCATAATTTGGCTATTGTTGAGAGTGCTGCTATGAACATTGGGGTACAAGTGGCCCTATGCATCAGTGCTCCTGTATCCCTTGGATAAATTCCTAGCAGTGCTATTGCTGGGTCATAGGGTAGGTCTATTTTTAATTTTCTGAGGAACCTCCACACTGCTTTCCAGAGCGGCTGCACCAATTTGCATTCCCACCAACAGTGCAAGAGGGTTCCCGTTTCTCCACATCCTCGCCAGCATCTATAGTCTCCTGATTTGTTCATTTTGGCCACTCTGACTGGCGTGAGGTGATACCTGAGTGTGGTTTTGATTTGTATTTCCCTGATAAGGAGCGATGCTGAACATCTTTTCATGTGCCTGTTGGCCATCCGGATGTCTTCTTTAGAGAAGTGTCTATTCATGTTTTCTGCCCATTTCTTCACTGGGTTATTTATTTTTTGGGTGTGGAGTTTGGTGAGCTCTTTATAGATTTTGGATACTAGCCCTTTGTCCGATATGTCATTTGCAAATATCTTTTCCCATTCCGTTGGTTGCCTTTTAGTTTTGTTGGTTGTTTCCTTTGCTGTGCAGAAGCTTTTTATCTTCATAATGTCCCAGTAATTCACTTTTGCTTTTAATTCCCTTGCCTTTGGGGATGTGTCGAGGAAGAGATTGCTACGGCTGAGGTCAGAGAGGTCTTTTCCTGCTTTCTCCTCTAAGGTTTTGATGGTTTCCTGTCTCACATTTAGGTCCTTTATCCATTTTGAGTTTATTTTTGTGAATGGTGTGAGAAAGTGGTCTAGTTTCAACCTTCTGCATGTTGCTGTCCAGTTCTCCCAGCACCATTTGTTAAAGAGGCTGTCTTTTTTCCATTGGATGTTCTTTCCTGCTTTGTCAAAGATGAGTTGGCCATACGTTTGTGGGTCTAGTTCTGGGGTTTCTATTCTATTCCATTGGTCTATGTGTCTGTTTTTGTGCCAATACCATGCTGTCTTGATGATGACAGCTTTGTAGTAGAGGCTAAAGTCTGGGATTTTGATGCCTCCTGCTTTGGTCTTCTTCTTCAAAATTCCTTTGGCTATTCGGGGCCTTTTGTGGTTCCATATGAATTTTAGGATTGCTTGTTCTAGTTTCGAGAAGAATGCTGGTGCAATTTTGATTGGGATTGCATTGAATGTGTAGATAGCTTTGGGTAGTATTGACATTTTGACAATATTTATTTTTCCAATCCATGAGCAGGGAATGTCTTTCCATTTCTTTAAATCTTCTTCAATTTCCTTCATAAGCTTTCTATAGTTTTCAGCATACAGATCCTTTACATCTTTGGTTAGATTTATTCCTAGGTATTTTATGCTTCTTGGTGCAATTGTGAATGGGATCAGTTTCTTTATTTGTCTTTCTGTTGCTTCATTGTTAGTGTATAAGAATGCAACTGATTTCTGTACATTGATTTTGTATCCTGCAACTTTGCTGAATTCATGTATCAGTTCTAGCAGACTTTTGGTGGAGTCTATCGGATTTTCCACGTATAATATCATGTCATCTGCAAAAAGCGAAAGCTTGACTTCATCTTTGCCAATTTTGATGCCTTTGATTTCCTTTTGTTGTCTGATTGCTGATGCTAGAACTTCCAGCACTATGTTAAACAGCAGCGGTGAGAGTGGGCATCCTTGTCGTGTTCCTGATCTCAGGGAAAAAGCTTTCAGTTTTTCCCCGTTGAGGATGATGTTAGCTGTGGGCTTTTCATAAATGGCTTTTATGATCTTTAAGTATGTTCCTTCTATCCCGACTTTCTCAAGGGTTTTTATTAAGAAAGGGTGCTGGATTTTGTCAAAGGCCTTTTCTGCATCGATTGACAGGATCATATGGTTCTTCTCTTTTTTTTTGTTAATGTGATGTATCACGTTGATTGATTTGCGAATGTGGAACCAGCCCTGCATCCCAGGAATGAATCCCACTTGATCATGGTGAATAATTCTTTGTATATGCCGTTGAATTCGATTTGCTAGTATCTTATTGAGAATTTTTGCATCCATATTCATCAGGGATATTGGCCTGTAGTTCTCTTTTTTTACTGGGTCTCTGTCTGGTTTAGGAATCAAAGTAATACTGGCTTCATAGAATGAGTCTGGCAGTTTTCCTTCCCTTTCTATTTCTTGGAATAGCTTGAGAAGGATAGGTATTATCTCTGCTTTAAATGTCTGGTAGAACTCCCCTGGGAAGCCATCTGGTCCTGGACTCTTATTTGTTGGGAGATTTTTGATAACCGATTCAATTTCTTCGCTGGCTATGGGTCTGTTCAAGCTTTCTATTTCCTCCTGATTGAGTTTTGGAAGAGTGTGGGTGTTTAGGAATTTGTCCATTTCTTCCAGGTTGTCCAATTTGTTGGCATATAAGTTTTCATAGTATTCCCTGATAATTGTTTGTATCTCTGAGGGATTGGTTGTAATAATTCCATTTTCATTCATGATTTTATCTATTTGGGTCATCTCCCTTTTCTTTTTGAGAAGCCTGGCTAGAGGTTTGTCAATTTTGTTTATTTTTTCAAAAAACCAACTCTTGGTTTCGTTGATCTGCTCTACAGTTTTTTTAGTTTCTATATTGTTTATTTCTGCTCTGATCTTTATTATTTCTCTTCTTCTGCTGGGCTTAGGCTGCCTTTGCTGTTCTGCTTCTAGTTCCTTTAGGTGTGCTGTTAGAGTTTGTATTTGGGATTTTTCTTGTTTCTTGAGATAGGCCTGGATTGCAATGTATTTTCCTCTCAGGACTGCCTTCGCTGCGTCCCAAAGCGTTTGGATTGTTGTATTTTCATTTTCGTTTGTTTCCATATATTTTTTAATTTCTTCTCTAATTGCCTGGTTGACCCACTCATTCGTTAGTAGGGTGTTCTTTAACCTCCATGCTTTTGGAGGTTTTCCAGACTTTTTTCTGTGGTTGATTTCAAGCTTCATAGCATTGTGGTCTGAAAGTAAGCATGGTATAATTTCAATTCTTGTAAACTTATGAAGGGCTGTTTTGTGACCCAGTATATGATCTATCTTGGAGAATGTTCCATGTGCACTCGAGAAGAAAGTATATTCTGTTGCTTTGGGATGCAGAGTTCTAAATATATCTGTCAAGTCCATCTGATCCAATGTCTCATTCAGGGCCCTTGTTTCTTTATTGACCGTGTGTCTAGATGATCTATCCATTTCTGTAAGTGGTGTATTAAAGTCCCCTGCAATTACCACATTCTTATTAATAAGGTTGCTTGTGTTTATGAGTAATTGTTTTATATATTTGGGGGCTCCGGTATTCGGTGCATAGATATTTATAATTGTTAGCTCTTCCTGATGGATAGACCCTGTAACTATTATATAATGTCCTTCTTCATCTCTTGTTACAGCCTTTAATTTAAAGTCTAGTTTGTCTGATATAAGTATGGCTACTCCAGCTCTCTTTTGGCTTCCAGTCGCATGATAAATAGTTCTCCATCCCCTCACTCTCAATCTAAAGGTGTCCTCAGGTCTAAAATGAGTCTCTTGTAGACAGCAAATAGATGGGTCTTGTTTTTTTATCCATTCTGATACCCTATGTCTTTTGGTTGGCGCATTTAATCCATTTACATTCAGTGTTATTATAGAAAGATACGGGTTTAGAGTCATTGTGATGTCTGTATGTTTTATGCTTGTAGTGATGTCTCTGGGACTTTGTCTCACAGGGTCCCCCTTAGGATCTCTTGTAGGGCTGGTTTAGTGGTGACAAATTCCTTCAGTTTTTGTTTGTTTGGGAAGACCTTTATCTCTCCTTCTATTCTAAATGACAGACTTGCTGGATAAAGGATTCTCGGCTGCATATTTTTTCTGTCTAGCGCCCTGAAAATCTCGTGCCAATTCTTTCTGGCCTGCCAAGTTTCAAAAGAGAGATCAGTCACGAGTCTTATAGGTCTCCCTTTATATGTGAGGGCACGTTTACCCCTTGCTGCTTTCAGAATTTTCTCTTTATGCTTGTATTTTGCCAGTTTGACTATGATATGTCGTGCAGAAGATCGATTCAAGTTACGTCTGAAGGGAGTTCTCTGTGCCTCTTGGATTTCAATGCCTTTTTCCTTCCCCAGTTCAGGGAAGTTCTCAGCTATTATTTCTTCAAGTACCCCTTCAGCACCTTTCCCTCTCTCTTCCTCCTCTGGGATACCAATTATGCGTATATTATTTCTTTTTAGTGTATCACTTAATTCTCTAATTTTCCCCTCATACTCCTGGATTTTTTTATCTCTCTTTTTCTCAGCTTCCTCTTTTTCCATAACTTTATCTTCTAGTTCGCCTATTCTCTCCTCTGCCTCTTCAAGCCGAGCTGTGGTGGTTTCCATTTTGTTATGCATTTCGTTTAAAGCGTTTTTCAGCTCCTCGTGACTGTTCCTTAGTCCCTTGATCTCTGTAGCAAGAGATTCTCTGCTGTCCTGTATACTGTTTTCAAGCCCAGCGATTAATTTTATGACTATTATTCTAAATTCACTTTCTGTTATGTTATTTAAGTCCTTTTTGATCAGCTCATTAGCTGTTGTTATTTCCTGGAGATTCTTCTGAGGGGAGTTCTTCCGCTTGGTCATTTTGGATAGTCCCTGGCGTGGTGAGGGCCTGCAGGGCACTTCCCCTGTGCTGTGGTGTATAACTGGAGTTGGTGGGCGGGGCCGCAGTCAGACCTGATGTCTGCCCCCAGCCCACCGCTGGGGCCACAGTCAGACTGGTGTGTGCCTTCTCTTCCCCTCTCCTAGGGGCGGGATTCACTGTGGGGTGGTGTGGCTCGTCTGGGCTACTTGCACCCTGCCAGGCTTGTGATGCTGGGGATCTGGCGTATTAGCTGGGGTGGGTAGGCAAGGTGCTCGGGGGCAGGAGGGGCAGGCTTAGATCGCTTCTCCTTAGGTGATCCACTTCAGGAGGGGCCCTGTGGCAGCGGGAGGGAGTCAGATCCGCTGCCGGAGGTTTGGCTCAGCAGAAGCGCAGAGTTGGGTGTTTGCGAGGAGCTAGCAAGTTCCCTGGCAGGAACCGGTTCCCTTTGGGATTTCGGCTGGGGGATGGGCGGGGGAGATGGCGCTGGCGAGCGCCTTTGTTCCCCACCAAACTGAGCTCTGTTGTCAGGGGGCTCAGCAGCTCTCCCTCCCTTTGTCCTCCAGCCTTCTCGCTTTCTGAGCAGAGCTGTTAACTTATGACCTCCCAGATGCTAAGTCGCGCTTGCTGTCGAAACACAGTCCGCCTGGCCCCTCCGCTTTTGCAAGCCAGACTCGGGGGCTGTGCTTGGCCGGCGAGCCGCCCCTCCGCCCCGGCTCCCTCCCGCCAGTCCGTGGAGCGCGCACCGCCTCGCCGCCCTTCCTACCCTCTTCCGTGGGCCTCTCGTCTGTGTTTGGCTCCGGCGACTCTGTTCTGCTAATCCTCTGGCGGTTTTCTGGGTTATTTAGGCAGGTGTAGATGGAATCTAAGTGATCAGCAGGACGTGCGGTGAGCCCAGCGTCCTCCTAAGCCGCCATCTTGCCGCAACCTCCTCCCACATCATCTTTATCCACTCATCAGTGGATGGACATTTGGGTTTTTTCTATAATTGGCTATTTGATAATGCTGCTATAAACATCAGGGTGCATGCATCCCTTTGAATTAGTATTTTTGTATCCTTTGGGTAAATACATAGTAGTGCAATTTGCTGGATCATAGAGTAGCTATACTTTTAACTTACTGTTTTCCAGAGTGGCCGAACCTGTTTGCATTCCCACCAATAGTGCATGAGTTCCCCTTTCTCCACATCCTCACCAATACCTGTTGTTTCTTACGTTGTTTTTATCCATTCTGACAGATTGAGGTGATACTGTAGTTTAGTTTGTATTTCCTTGATGATCAGTGGTGTTGAGCATCTTTCCATCTGTATGTCTGCTGGCCATCTGTATGTCTTCTTTGAAAAATGTCTATTCATGTCTTCTGCCCATTTTTAAATGGATTATTTTGTTTTGGGTGTTGATGTTATGAATATGTTTCAAATGAGCTAGATATTTGCACAGTTGTTTTCTATGGTTCTATGGCCACTAACAAAATGTTTCCATAGGTTCAGGTAATATGAACCAATATATTTGACCAGAATAAAGCAAATTAAGGTAGTATTATATAAGTGAAAATGATACTAATACATACTGACATTTGACTTTTAATCAGTATTTCATACTTAGTCATACTGGGACTTGCATTTTATACAGATTTTTAAATTCAGTATTAATAACGATCATCCAAAGTACTCATTCTACCCACATTTTATAAATGAGAAAGCTAAGACCTACTTAACTAATTTGAGCAAAATAACCTAGTTGATAAATAATGAGCAAAAGTTTTATTCAAACTATCTGAATTCCAAGCTTTACTGTTCTTACTGTTTCCAAGTAAATGTCATATTGCTTACTTATCCTGATAATTCTGAGATGCTATGGTAACATCTTATATTTTATAACAATAAAATCGTATTATTTTCTAATCAAAGAGACAATAAATACTCATTTTAGAAGTAATAAAATACAAAAATATAGAAGAAAAATCATCCACATTAGCCAACCTAACTTTGAACAGTGTTCAATTTTGAGAGACAATCTTCAGATATTTGTCTCTGGTTGTATTTGTAATACTTATATATGTGTCCACTGATCATATTTGTCTGTACAGTTGCATTGGTTTGATAGGGCTGGCATAACAAAGCACCATAAACTAAGTAGCTTAAACAATGGATATTTATCATACCTCAGTTCTGGAGGCTAAAAGTGTCAGAATAAGGTGTTAGGAGGGCCATGCTACCTCTGAAGGCACTAGTGAAAGGTATGTTCAGAACTCCTAGCCTCTGGTAGTCCCTTGGTTTATTAAAGTATAATTCCAACATTCATATGGCATTTGTGTGTGTGTGTGTGTGTGTATGTGTGTGTGTGTGTGTGTGTGTGTGTGCGTGTGTCCAAATTTCCCTCTTTAAAAGCCATTAGTTATATTACATTAGGGGTCCACCCAACTCCAGTATGACCTCATCTTAACTAAATGCAATTGTAATGACCCTATTTCCATTAAGGTCACAGTCCACATTTAGTCTTTCTGGAATTAATTTCAATATTTTTTTCCCAGTGACTATTTTTTGTTTCTCAAGCTAGTTATGGATTTTTTAATATGTATGTTACATATATATTAATTTGCAGTACATATGTTACATATATTAATATTTAGTATATATATGTATATATGTATATAACTGTGACAAATAAAGAGTTTTTGTGAATATATATGCAAGTTCATGTACATGTGACACATATGTACATGTCAATTTCAGGAATTTGAAGTAAAGTGCAATAAGGCAAGTCTGCTCCATTGTTTTATTGATCTGTTCTCTCTTACCAGTTCTGAATTAGCTCACATATGCCTCATACAGCTATTTACCAAATAAAAATAGAGTATAGTTAAACAAAATGAAATCATTCATGTAGGTAAACACCAATGCTAACTATGGAATACAGAAATTGAATAACTTTAAATGATTTAAGTACTCAGTCTATCGAAATGATTGACAAATAGAAGACAGTTGCAGGTGGTTTTTGAAACATATTCAGTCACTTAATTAATCAGGCAATTCTAAATTGGTTCAACTAAAGTTTAATAAGCATTGAATTAGTCTCTACGGTGGAAATTTCAGTTTCTTACAGTGAAGGTTCATGGCTTCATTCACACACACAGACTATTATAGTCCTACTCAATGTGCATCCAGCAAATCTCAATGTTGATAAGGGACTGTTCCATAGCCATTAACTGATCAATTAATTAAAGCATTTGAGGAGACAATGGCTTACTCCAAATATGCTTAAAAACAATTATGCACATTTTACATCTTATAAACTCTAATTTCCTTGTTAAATTATGAATACTGCATATAGTAAGCTTACGTTAATAAACACATAAAAACAGTGTTAAGGTGTTACTCTTGTATAATTATTCAATATTAGATTTAGAATATTTTAGCTTTTGCTAGACCCAAATATTTAAGTCTGTTTAGAAAAAGGGCAAAGCATCAATTAGCAGAGGGCTGTGTAGTCTGTAAAATATTTTCAAAAGCTACCAGGAGCCCAATCTCCATAAAGAAAGCAAATTCAGAGTAAATGAAACCATTCCTGAGAAAGGCCTAGGGAGTGTAACAGAAAAAAAAAGCATAGAAATAGAGAATATGAATTACCAAATTAGAAACTTAATCACTTGGGTAGGCAACAAATCCCTCATTGGATCAGAAATAACTACCATGGGGTGGGACAAAGCTCATGTAGAAATAGCTTTCTGCAATATTTTTTTCTTTATCCTTAGGAGAGACAACCACAGTAAAAGCCTAATAGGAATTCGCCTAAAATACTTTATCATCCTCCATGCTGCATTTAATAGAAAGTACTGTCTGTAAAAGCTCTAGGCTGTATCATTAGGGTAAAAATTTATGTCAAGCCTTGATATCCAAAGGAAACAACTGAGGCAAATTCAGAGACCTTTCAGCAAACACAGCTAACCCAGAATTATGCTATGGATCTGAGTCCAACGAGATGATGCCAGAACCCATCTTAATCAGTTTAATTTTTATATATATTTTTGGAAAGAGTACAGTGCCAGTCTTCAGACTATAGAGGAATGAGACAGATTAAAATAGTAAAAAGATTGGCAATTATTATGTCCATTACAATAACAGATTCAAGGGGTGCCTGGGTGGCTTCAGTTAAGCATTTGACTCTTGATTTTGGCTCAGGTCATGATCTCATAGTTCATGAATTCAAGCCCCCTGTCTGACTCCATGCTGACAGCACAGCACAGAGATTGTTGGGGATTCTCTCTCTGCTCCTCCTCCCCCCACCCAACCCCACCACTCACGCGCATGCATGCTCTCTCTCTCCCAAAATAAGTAAACATTAAAAAAAAAATTGAAACACTGATACAGGTTTGTGCTTAGTATTTCTTCTATCTTGCTTTAAAAAGATAACTTGTCTGCTTTTCAAAGCAGTGGTTTTATATATGTACTCCTTTGAGCACTGTTGTGTATTAAGTAAGACACTTATATAGTGCCAATCCCCCACCACCAATCCACCACTATTCTACAAGAACTACTCTAGGTTTGTAGTTTTACTTATCAAGTGTTTAATCACTTCAGCTGAAGATACAGATTTGAGGCTTAAAGAAGTTCGGAAGTTAGCTAATGTATACTTTTATTAATAACTATAATTTATCAAGCAAACACTATGTATTAGGCCATGGGTTAAGTATTTTCTATGCACTGTATGTTTTAATCTTTTGAATAAAAGAGCTTCTCAATTGGGTACATAAAGATGAGAGGAAACTGTGGAAGGTGGAGATATTGAAAATAGGGAAGGAAAATTAAAAATATAACCACAAAAAACACACATTATTTTTTAATGTTTAGTATATAATAACTTTTAAAATTATTTCCTAAATTTTAAATTAAAGGTTATTTCCTAAAATAGTAAGATAAAGTTAAAAGTTATTAAAAGCTATTTCCTAAAATAATAGGATAAAAGCTAGATTCTCAACTTATGAATATATTTTACTTTTAACTTATAAATGAACATATACTACCCTATACATAGAAACAGACAGGTATAGATATAGATATCAATTTGTAATAGATGTTGTTCTTTGAGGCAAGATAAATTTTTATAGTTTAATACTTCCTTATTTTCACCATAGAATTTATATCCTAAATTTATCTCAAATTTAGCAAAAGAAAAATTATCTATTTAAATAGATTACAAAATCAGTCTAACAGTTATTAATTAGTTGGAATCCCATAATTGGATTCTTTTTTCCCTCTTTTCCCTTTTTCTTTTCATTTAAGCTTTTTTTCACTTTAGTTGTTTATATTAATTTTAGCATCCTTCTTCCTTCAGATACTTTATTTAAAATTTTTATTTTTATTTATATTTATTGTTGTGAGAGAGAGAGGGAGAGAGAGCAAGCAGGGGAGGGGCAAAGAGAAAAGGAGACATAGAATCCGAAGCAGGCTCCAGGCTGAGCTGTTAGCACAGAGACCGAAGCAGGGCTCGAACTCATGGACTGCGAAATCACGACCTGAGCTGAAGTTGGATGCTTAACCAACTGAGCCACTCAAGCATTCCCTTCAGATACTTTATAATTCCATTGTTTATTGACAATGCTCAAATTCAGGAAGATACCACTAAAATATTTCAGAAGAAAAGGACACACTACAATGACCTATACCTGAGTACCTGATTCAGCTGTTAGATTTCAGCTCAAATATAAACATAAGCTTAATTTTTTACTCCTACATAGCCTGAAAAAAGTAATTTTCCATTGCTAATGTTTGTGCCCAGCCATGCATCAGTGATTGCTTCTTTATCCTAAAGGTAGACTCTTGTTATTTTTTGTAGCACAATAATCATAGCTAACACCTTAAACTTAGAAATCCAGAATCATTTTTCACATTGTTCTCAGAATAGGTCTCCTTTCTTTTGTGCTCACATCTGTTATTTATTCTAGAAGAAGCTTGGCCCACAAAGTATATGGGTTACATCATGGAAATAACACATATAGAGAACCATACAGTATGGCTTGATAAACAATTTGATCAGCTGGCATATTTTGAACTGTTCTAAAGAAATTGTTATTACTTATTCTAAGTCCAATTGTAGTCTAATACATTAAAGAACAATCAAAAATTGGAATGGTGATCATAAGGTTTCTTCAAATCGCACAGGGAAGTGAGAAGTCAGAAAAGCCACTTTGGTGGTTTTGACAGAAGCTAAAAATCTAGGTGGCACTAATTCATTTATCCTACAATGAAACTACAAAGTGATGGGATTTGCAGATAGATACTTCAGCAAAGGCTATAGATGACTTGACATATTTTTAAAAATTCCTCTGTGGTACATTTGAAAAGAGCAAATTCAAGCCCCACATTTCTAAAACTTCTCATTTGCTCAAATTGCTGGAATTCTATCCAGTGATGATGGAATTCACAAGTTCATTCATTTGGGTTTAAAAGATTATCTTGTAGAGTCCCCTGCTAAGTTTTAATCAACCCCTGGAATCTGATTATCAGATCATATCTCAAGGCTCTGAGGGATGAAATGCAGCAAAACTCAGATGGTGGGTGGGATCCAAACAACCCCACCAGCTGAGGATGAGGTATCCCAGAGGAATCATCCTGGCCACCAGGAGACAGGGGCATGTGGTCTCTATTGCTTGGCATGTACCTGAGCACATGACTCAGCTGTTAGATTTAAGCTTAAATATAAACTTATGCTTGATATTTTTAGGACAAAACACATGGCCAAGTGGCCAAAAAAAGTATATGTGCCTAATAATTCTACTGAGTGGTGGCTCGCAAGATGCATTCCCAAAACTGAGGAAGGATGGGGAATAGATTAGAAGCTTAAAACAAACAAACAAACAAACAAAAAAAAACACTGTGTTTTTAAACATGCACGCCCCTTTCTAATGTTTTCACATTTGGGGAAGTATAATATAAGGCTAGGTCATAAGTGAGAATTGTGTGTAATCCAGACCTATGTTAAAACTCTAATATGAACCTTATTATATGCGTTATCTTTGCTAAATTACTTCTACTTCTTTCATAGGCAGTTTCCTAAACGGCAAAAGTGAGGATAATAACATTGGTTTGTCAAATAAAAATAAACCTTCTGAATATAAACTGAATATATTTGTATGCCAAAAAATAATAAAACAAAAAATAAATAGACCTGGACTTTAGTAAGAATAAACTTTTTTGGAAAGACTGTCATAGTAGGAAGAATACTCTGACTAAAAGATTTGCAAGCATCTCAAAATTAACCACAAAAAGTTTTTTTTTCCTATAAGGAGAGGTAAGTAGAGCTAACAGAAACTTTATTGTAGAAGAAGCAACTAGTGGGGGTGAACAGAAAGCTTAATTAAGACACTTAAGAGAAAATATTTCTGTGGTCAGCCAATCCTTGGAATGAGTTGTTAAAGGGGAATGATACATACACTTAGGAACAAACCAAAGTTCAAGGCTCTGGGGAGGAGATAAACCTGACTAATATCTGGTCAAGGCAAATAAGTGGGTAAGTAATGGGCAACTATAAGTGCTTGGTCAAGTAGGTAGGAAGACCAAATGAGGTATTTTGCTACATACATCATTTGGCTATTATTGTCTGATACATACTTATGGATATCATGGGAATATAAAGATATCATTAACCCAGTTTTAAATAATAAAAAATTTAAAATAGGATGAGAATTGACAAGTTTATAAATTATGCTGTACTCACCACAGGTGTAGCTACCATCTGTTACTATACAACACTCTCACGATATCATTGACTGCATTCTCTATGTATGACTTACTCATTTCATAACTGAAAACCTGTATCTCCTTCTCGTCTTCATACATTTTGCCCATCTCCCATCCCCTGCCCCTCTGGAACCACCAGTTTGTTCTCTGTATTTACATCGTACTTTTTGTTTCTTTATTCTTTTGACTTCTTTTTTTTTTTTTTTAGATTCCACATATTAGTGAAATCATATGGTGTATGTCTTTCTCAGTCTCACTTATTTCTTTTCTTTTTTCTTTGTACATCTGAAACTAATGTAACATTGTGTATAAACTTCCCTCAAACAAAAAATAATAATTTTAAATGAAAACAAGAAAACCCCATAACATTAACCAAAAGAGCATCTGAATTAAAAAGAGAATATTGGAAATAAAATGCTTTAAGATTCTAATTTTACAAAAAATGAATAAGTATGCTTAAATTTGAAAAAAAATAAAATTAAAAAGGTGAAAAGTCTATAATTTTTATTATTTATGTTTTTTTCTTATACTGGTGTACACAGAATCAAAGTTCCTGTTTTTTTTTTTTTCTTTTTCTTATGGCACAAAGACAGTGATTCAGTTGAGCTAACTGTAGCATAATCCAAGGGAAAAAAGTTATCAAAATTATTTTAGGTACTTGGTTTGACTGTAGTATAGACTGTTTAAGAATGATGGGGCACCTGGGTGGCTCAGTCGGTTGAGCATCCGACTTCGGCTCAAGTCATTATCTCACGGTTCCTGAGTTTGAGCACCCGATGGGGCTGGCTGCTATCAGCACAGAGCCTGCTTCAGATCCTCTATCCTCTTCTCTGTCTGCCCCTCCCCTGCTCATGCTTTCTCTCTTAAAAATAAATAAATCATTATAAAAAAGAATGAATTATACAAGTCGTTTGAAACCTGAGCTTTTATTAAGTCCATAATAATACCATGCCTTTCCAGTGCAATATATGAGACGTGATTTCTAGTGTGTCCTCTTCAAAATATGTTTTTCTTAACTTTCAGTTATAAAATATCTTCATATTTAAAATGAAGGTATCACAACAATTTCTTAACTTGGAGGAAAGACTGATATTTCCTTTTGTGTATAAACACTATCCTTCTATACCTGCATTCTGCATCCCTAGTACC
Source organism: Prionailurus viverrinus (assembly GCF_022837055.1). Lineage (NCBI taxonomy): Eukaryota > Metazoa > Chordata > Mammalia > Carnivora > Felidae > Prionailurus > Prionailurus viverrinus. The sequence goes on along the minus strand of NC_062578.1, from coordinate 58,860,719 downwards.
CTAAGAGAAAGCAATTATTGTCTTCCAAATAGAATATCCTCTGACTACTGTGTTTATGTAATTATAGTCTTTGAAATGAAACATTACAGATAAAAGAAGACATCATTTGTTTGAAATTTCAAGAACAATATTAACAAGAACACAAATATATATGCCAAATGTAGTAGAGGAACTATAGTAGCAACAAAATACAACAACTTGAAAAAGCGTATAGTTAGAATATATTTGGTTCTTAGATGGACAAAATGTGGTTCTGAAATAATATATAAACATAATATGGCACATACAATATTTAAAAAAGAGAGTTCTCAAAATGAGTGTCATCATTTCAGCACTAATGCCACTCAAAATATATTTGCTATATATTTATAGGATTATTGAAAATTTACAAATTATGAGATTTATGAAATTAGTTTATGAATACCACTTGTATCAAAGCAAGTCCCTACTCTGTGAAGAGCCACCTCTGAAAAGTTCTATCTATAGACGTGTTGAGATGAGATTGTATAATGTTGAAACTCTTCAACTGCTAAGGTAGAGGAGCTCATTTAACTTGTCACTTGAAAAGTTTCATGGATTCCAAGGTTCTATCAGATACAATACCAATTTTTAGTAAAACCATTCTGAAAGTTACCATTTTCTCCAAAATTAGTGAAGGGAAAAATAATTGCGCATTATTAGAGTAGAATAGAGTCAGCAGGAACACAAAAGGAGGGAGAACCCAAAAACACACCATGCAAGATTCTTCTAATAGGAAAAAAAGTCAGTAAAGTAGATAATCGGTGGAAAACAGTTTTCTTTGAATAGGGAGAAGGTAAATATTCCTTGAGATATTTTGATGAAGAGACTATTACTTAAAATCTAATTAATGGGCAATTATAGATTGATACTGCAAATATTTCCTTTCAGAAGTAGTTTATCCCCTTAAAATTTTAAACAACTCTTTGGTTAATTTAATCAGATATAAAAGAATGAAGTCACAAATGGAGTGAAAAGTAGGAAAAGAAATGTAACACTATTATATAAAAATACAAAATCATAACAGATCACGAAATTTAATAATGCTATATTTACAAGTTTATAGTAAAAGTAAGGTTGAGAAGCCAAGATGTCTAATAGCATCCTACTAAATAGTACTAAAGCATTTAAACAACTTAATTTCCAACCTAGCTGATTCGTTAAGTAAAATATCTCTGGCATCTTTCAGAACTTTTAAATTCTTCTCATAGACTTTGAGAGGTATAATTATAACCAATTACTATGATATCTGTAATTTACTTTTAAATAAACACTGGGATATTATATATGTCTTAATTTAGGCTAGTTCATGGGACAGTTAATCATCCTAAAATTAATAATTAATCCATATTAATAATTAATACATATTCCAAGAATGGTCATTTAGCATTACATTGGAAAAGCAATACTCCAGAAGTGTTCACTACAAGTTGATTCAGTGCCCTATCCCTTCCAAAAATATACAATTATAATTACAATATAAATTGTCTCCTTTTGGTGAATGTTAGTGGCTTGTTAATCCAGAAAATGTATATTAGAAACACATTCTCATTGGTGAGATAATTTATAGTCAAGATTATATGACACAGCTAATATCTTTAAGATATATTCCCTTTTCTTGATCAATATTTCCCTTTCTTGATCAATATTTCCCTTTCTTGATCAATAGTGTGTAACACTGGTGAGTATTCCACTATTCCCCTTTGAGAACGTGCCTGAGGCATGATATTGTGTCTAGATAAAATTCCAAAAGATTTCTTTTTCCTGACGTGGAACATAAAGTTGATTGAATCCTGTATAGATGTGGTTCTTAACCTTGGGTAATTTTTCCCCCTAGGGGATATTTGGCAATAACAGGAGACTTGAGGTTGTCCATCTTGGGGGCACGGAGAAGACAAGTATTACTGGCATCTAGTGGTAGAGGTCAAGGATGCTGCTACATACCCTACAGTGCCCAGCTCAGCCCCCTACAGTGAAGAATTGCCTATCTTAAACTTTTTAATAAAACCATATTACCAGAATACATATAAGAACAATGATCTGGTACTTACTTTCTGCCTTTAACCATGGATCTGGGAATTATCTCTCTTCATGCTTGCTAATAAGTACTTTTCAATGACATTTTACAACCAACAGAATACCTCTAATTAAAGAATTCACAATAACCACTATTAGAATGTTTAGGAACTGGAATTCATATACTGATGTGGGAATATTAACATCTTCTCAAGAAGTTCAGATAATTAGCCACACCAGAAACAACCCAAATATATCCATCAATAGAACACCAAAATAAATTATGACATATTCATGTAAAGAATACCATGCAGCAATGAAAAGGAATGAACTTTTGCTATATGCACATGAATGCCAGAATTCTGTGGATAAAATAGTAAACAAAACTAGACAAAGAAGATAGGACATTATATCACTGCATACTATCCAATCTAGATGACTGGTTAAGTAAAATACCTCTGGTATAGTTTATAACCTTTAAATTCACCTCATAAACTTTGAAAGGTATAATAATAAGCAACTACTATGATATCTCTGATTTACTTTTATTTTTTAATGTTTTATCTATTTTTGAGAGAGAGAGAGAAAGAGAGAGAGAGAGAGAGAGAGAGAAAGTGAGCACAGGAGGGGCAGAGGGAGAGGGAGAAAACCTTAAGCAAGCTCCACACCTAGCGCAGAGCCCAACTCAGGGCTCCATATGGGGTTCCCATCTCCCGAGTAAGTGTGAGATCATGACCCGAGCTAAAATCAAGAATCAGATGCTTAAATTGACTGAGCTACCCAGGTACCCCTACCTTTACAGGTTTTGAATTACATACTGATGGTATGTACCAATGAAATATAGTTTGAAAACACACCTAATTCTACTAAGCTGCAAAGCTCCCCTAGGAAGTAGACTTCATTGCCTTTTAGTTATGCTATAAAAGTGTTTTGTTTGAGTTTTATCACCTATATGCATGATGAACTCAATGATACTGTGTGGGAAAACACAGCTATCAATTGTTGATTTAAAAAGTGATCAGAAGAATTTTACTGTAAACATAAAAACAATTTTAGGAATAAATCAACTAACTTATTTCCCTTACAATTTTACTTTTTGTATGACAAGTATAATATATGATAAAATATTTTCAATAATGTAATAAATATTAAAGATAAATACAATAAATAGGCATTAAATAACTGTTTAATTGGAAAATATTCTTTTATTATTTTAATGTTTATTTATTTACTTTTGAGAGAGAGAGAGAGAGAAAGAGAGAGCAGGGGAGGGGCAGAGAAAGAGGGAGACAGAATCCCAAGCAGGCTCCTTGCTGCCAGCATAGAGCCCTATGTGGGGCTATAACCCACGAACTGTGAGATCATGACCTGAGCCAAAACTAAGAATCAGACACTTAACTGACTGAGCCACCCAGGTGCCCCTTTTTTTCCTTAATAGTATATGTAGTATCTGTTTACTAGGCAGCTCATTAGATCAGTATGCCTCTAGTGGCCAAATTTGTAAATTGTCCTCATTAGATATCCAGAAGAGATGGAATGTTAGATATGATAAAATTCTACCTTTAGGAAAGTGAGAGAGCTATGAATGCACCTTTCCTTCAAGGCAGATTAGCTTAGGTAGAGTTGGAAAATTTGTACATGGGATGAACTTATGTCCCAGTTTACTTAGAACAGCAATGGTTTACACTTCCTATCTTTGCTTAATTATCAAAAGCACTTTTGAGTCTCAAGAGTGGCTCAGCTTGAACAAAAATCATGCAGTCAACCTATCACATATGACTTTGAACTAGATGTCCGTAGCATCTATCTTTGAGTAAGCATAGAAATAACTAAATTCATTGTGGATAGGGAATAGTGTAATAAAATCCCTTTTGAGAAAGGGAAGGGGAAAGAAGACAAGGATTCCACAAGTGAAACTTAAATGTATGGACAGAAACCTAAATGTATAAACCTAAATGAAGGTACAAAAGATTTTAATATACCTTATACCTAGATTTAAATTCATGTTACTGTGTTATGAAATCTTTGGAAGAAAATTAAAACCCCCAGGTAAAGAATATCATACTATATTTAATGGTAATTTAATAAGTTTAAAAATTGAATCAAATATTTTAATACAATATAGTATTTATATTTTTATAGAGTAAGTTTTAAATTCTCTCACTGTTATTACCTAAAAGGAAGTGCTACTATAGTACTTTTGATTATACTATAGTAACATTGAGACAAAAGGTAATCTTTTTAATTCAAGAAGAATATTATGCTGGGTGCCTGGGTGGCTCAGTGGGTTAAGCATCCGACTCTTGATATCAACTCAGGTCATGATCCCACGGTTCATGAGATTGAGCCTCGTGTTCAGCACTGCCCTGACAACACGGGGATGCATGGGATTCTCTCTCTCCCTCTCTCTCTGTCCCTCCGCTACTTGCTCTCTCTCTCTCAAAATAAATAAGTAAACATTTAAAAAAATTAAAATCTTAAAAAGTAGAAGTATATTATGCTTAAATAGTGTTACTGCATCTTATAGCCCAGTAAGGGGCTCTATGAATAAGAGATACTGTCTCTATACGAGAAAAGGCCTCAGAAGGTATTCATATTTAGTCTCAGAAATATGCTGTCACTATACACACATGGAGAAATCAACACGACTTTGGATAAAAACAGAAAACGTGAAAAAACACAGCACAAAAAGATTTGAATGTACTCATATACATATGTACTAGATTCCTAGTCCTACATTGTGAAACCCTAGAGAAGAGAGATTATATTTGTATTTTTCATATTTATGCATGTATATAGGCATTCATTTTTAAAAATGTAAGCATCCCCCACAAATTATGTAAAAGAGACAGTTGTTAACTAACTATAATATGCTAGTGGATATTGCATTATATTGTGGTTAAAAGCATGGACTTAAAATCCAGATACTGGAATTGAAGTCAGGTTTTATTAAAGATACCACCTCATGGGATAGTTATGAGTGTCATTAATGTTTGTAAAATGCTTCAGCAAATGCATACAACATAGTGTTTATAGGTTTTTTAAATTATTGTTGATTTTGTTATTATTATTGGTACAGAAGACCTAGGCTTTATCTTTAATTTCTTCTTTGAATAGTGGAGGCAACAGACAAACAGATAAACCTATTAGGATAAATTAGAAAAATTTCAGAACTATAAATATTTCTATGTAGAATTTAGCGATAAATGCAGGGACAGTTGCTCAATAAATGCTACGTTGCTAAAAATATAACTGACTTAATTTCATGAGGGTTTTTCCTATTGTTTTCCACATCATTCAAATAACTCTATTAACTTAAGTAAACATTTTTTATTAGAACCTCAAGATTCAGAGTTTCACTGGTACTTTGATTTTTTTTAACTTCTTGCTAATAAAAGAGCAAGCCCCTCCCCCCATCTACCCTTAGTTTGTTCTGTCCTTAAAAGTCTCTTACAGTTTGCCTCCCTCTATGTAACTTTTTTTCCCCTTCTCCTCCCCCATGGTCTTCTGTTAAGTTTCTCAAGATTCACATATGAGTAAAAATATATAGTATCTGTCTTTCTCTGCCTGGCTTATTTCACTTAGCATAATACCCTCCAGTTTCATCCATGTTGCTGCAAATGGCCAGATTTCATTCTTTCTCATTGTCAAGTAGTATTTCATTGTATATATGAACCGTATCATCTTTATCTATTCATCAGTTGATGGACATTACCTACTTTTAAATGTACACTGTCAAATCTTGTAACTGCCTTCTAATGGAACAAAGTAATATATACCCTATTTATTCTTGAATAGAATGGCTAAACTTCACATGAAACTTTCTTTTGAAAAAAAAAAGTTCATAAAGATGAAGCATATTGCCTGCTTTGCTTACTATGGATTTTCAGCACCTCGGACAATCCTGCCACATATAAGCACACAATTATCACTAATTAGACTTTTTTTATTTTAATTTAGAAACTAATCTCATAGGACATTGTGTTGCTATTTAGGGATTACAAACTTCTAATTTACAGTAGGTAGTAGTATTCAATCTTATTCATTCATTTATTCAAAGTGAAAAATATGTATGGAGCAACAACAGTGCACTTATGCACTACACACAGTGTTAGGCAGTGAGAATTATTGGAGGCTTGGTTACTACATTCACGGAACTTTGTGTATAGCAGGGATAAAATCACCATGAGCTCTTGATCATAAAAGTAGTTTCTATATCAAGTTCTCCAAGATCCAATCAATATTACATTTCTGTAAAATTTGAATAAGGGGGAGAGAGGAAAAGAAAACTCTGTTTTTGGTCTTTAATATTTTTAGAAAACAACTATTTTGACTACAGTCTCTTGTGTTTGTCCATATTATATTAAAAAGTCAGAAGTCTAATAAAATAGTAGGAAAGGTGTATAGTGTTTAAAATTTATATCTTTAACTTCTATCTTCTGAGACATTCTTTTTGGTAACGCATTTTTTTTTTTTTTTTTACATTTATTTATTTTTGGGACAGAGAGAGACAGAGCATGAACGGGGGAGGGGCAGAGAGAGAGGGAGACACAGAATCGGAAACAGGCTCCAGGCTCTGAGCCATCAGCCCAGAGCCTGACGCGGGGCTCGAACTCACGGACCGTGAGATCGTGACCTGGCTGAAGTCGGACGCTTAACCGACTGCGCCACCCAGGCGCCCCTTGGTAACGCATTTCTGTTTGTGATTCTATTGAATGTTATATAGCCAAATCACTGATAACATTTGCTAAACTCAAATCCAAGAATGTCCTATGAATGCTATCACTTGGGTTATTTAGCCTCAGTAAGTTGTATTTTAGTGCTTAAAATAATGCTGATCTCACTACTACAAAGTACTTTTCATGCCCATAAGTACTTGTCCTGATGGAATTATACCACAGGGAGACTCATAATTGTTTGTCTCTTTAATGTAATTGCCATAAGAACTGCCGTGCTTGGAACATTGAGAGGATAGCTTCAGAACATGTTGGCCTCAATGGGTAAGGGGTCTGTATAGTTCGTTATTTAGATACTCTTCACTACTCTATGTTTTTACTTAGGATTGAAAATATGGACAGTCCAGTAGAAGATGGATGAAAATTGCTGGGCAAGCATTACCAAAAAAAAAAAAAAAAAAAAAAGAAAAAAGAAAAAATCTAGTTCAAGATATTATCATCAAGTAAGTTTGTATATAAGATAAATTTATTAAATGACACTAAGAGAGGGTACTATAAAATGACAAAAGATGAAATCCACAGTGAAGATTAGAAATGACATAATCCTTAAAAACCTACCTACTGTTATAAAATATAGGAAATATAAAAACAAAACTTGCAGTAATACAATATAAATAAAAATTAACTTGCCTCTGTCAGTTTATGTGAGGGAATGTACCTTAAAGAAAGAAAGGATATTGGGGCAGCTGGATGGCTCAGTGGGTTAAGTGTCCGACTTTGGCTCAGGTCATGATCTCACAGGTCATGAGTTTGAGCCCCACATCAGGGCCTGTGCTGACAGCTCAGAGCCTGAAGCCTGCTTTGGATTCTGTCTCTATCTCTGTCTCTCTCTGTCAAAAATAAGTAAATATTAACAAAATTAAACATTAAAAAATTACCAAATAATATGGATCATGTACTTTGAGCAATACAAATAAATGTAGTAAAAATAATGAAAGATAAAGAAAAAATACAAAAAATTAGAAAATCTATTAATAATGTTGTGTCAAAAATAGAAAATATAACCAAAATTGCTAAATATTAAAAAATAATTTTAATGTAAAGAATAAATGTATAGACTTTGGTTATTTAAATTTGCTTTTAGAGAAAAAGTATCAGTTTTTATCTGTTTCAATGCTACATGAGAGAATAAAATTGAATTAATCATCTATTTGGACATAATATAAAAGAAAAACTAGATTAGGAAATGGTGGACACGTAGAATAATAAAGTATACAAGAAACAATTCTATCTAAAAAGAAGACAGGGAAAAGCCACACATGCACTGAATAAGAATGAGAAAAGTCACAGCACGTACAGAGTACATGGAAACAGTCAAAAACTATTTTGGAAAACTCATGCAAATAATTTGAAGCACTAGATAAAATATAAAATACAAATTTTAAAAATATCACTATTTGGAAAACCTAAACAACTAAATACCTTGAAAAAAATGGTAAAACTGTCAAAGTCCTATTATTAATAAAACTAACATTTATTGAATGTCAAACAATTCCAAGCTCTGATTAAAGATTCACAAACCTTACAGCATTTGCTTCTGATAGAGTTTCTATGAGGAAGTTGCATGAATTTTTAAAGTTTTAATGAAGGAAATAATATACAATATAACTTGTAAGATTTGAAAAATAGAAAACTTTGCCATTTATCTTGTTATTTAGCCAATTTAGCATTGATAACAAATCTGAGAAAGACACAACAAAGTGCAAAAATTGCCACTTAATTAACTTAACTGAAAAGTGCCAATACAAAAAAACCCACAAAAACTGAAAGTATTAGCTCATTAAATTTAGCGTATTGCATATTTTATGTAAATGAGATTTTTCTCTATGTAACAGTCTTATCTCAAAATTTGATTGGGAAGGGATCTTACTGAAAATCATTTGGTGTTGGCAGAATTCAGTTTTTGGGGGGCTGTTGGACTAAAGTCCTCAGCTTCTTGCTGTCTATCAGTCAGAGGTCATATACAGTTCCTTCCATATGGGCCCCTACATAGAATACTGCACAAAACAATGTGTTTTATCACAGCCAACACGAAAGAGGTTCTTCCTACAAGGTGAAAGTTACAATCTTATGAAGCATAATCCTGAAGTGACATTCCAACTCTTGTGAAACATTCTATTGGTTAGAAGCAAGTGGAAGGTCCTACCCATGCTAAAGAAGAGGGGATTAGAGAAGAATATAAATACCAGAAGATGGAGATCATGGGAGGTACATCTTACTGCTTCCCATTAAATACTGAAAAACCATATTTAAATGTTTTTGGGTTAAAATACTAAATATATGAGTATCAATCCTCCCCGAATTACATATTTTTGGACTTAATCCCAATTAAAATAGACTTCTGGGTTTTTTTGTTGGAAATTGAAAAAGATATAGTAAAGTTTGTCTGGAAATTAAGCATGTAGAATCAGGATACAATCAGGATAAAGAAAAATAGAGTATTAACAGACTTGCTGGTTACTAAAACATTATTATTGACAAAAAAAGTTTGTCACTAGATAACAAATAGAGAGTTTATAATCAATCCTAAATATATTCCTGGTTTTGCTATCTAATTAAGACACTATTTAAATACCAACATAAATTCCAGGTGCCCGAAAGATCTATGTCGGAAATATGACACAGAAATAAAATGTTAGAAGAAAATCTGGTTAAATAAGCTTATCAATTTAAAGTATAGAAGGACTATGTAAGCCGACCTAAAATAAGACCTAGAGTAAAAGGCTAAAAAGTAGAGTCTATTAATTTTATTAAAATATATGTTTTTAATGCCATTAACAAAGCAAAAACATCTAACAAAGTAGGGGGAAGTGTTTGCAAAACAGATGATAAGTGAAGTACTCATTTCTTTAATTACCAATAGTTTCATTAAAAAGAAAAAAAAGAAAGTAAAAAACAAGGAGGGTCCACTGCATGGCTCAGTTGATTAAGCATCCGACTCTTGATTTCGGAGGTCAAGAACTCATGGTTCCTGGGCTGGATCCATGTGCTGACAGGGCAGAGCCTGCTTGGGATTCTCTCTCTCCCTCTATATCCCTCTTTCTCTCTCACTCACTCTCTCTCTCTTTCTCACTCTCTGCTCCTCCTCCGTGTGTGTGTGTGTGTGTGTGTGCGTGTGTGCGCACATGTGCTCTTTCTCAAAATAAATTTTTTAAAAACTTAAAAAAAACACAATAAACAAGGAAAAACATGTAACAAACATAACTTGAGAGAGAACAGAATTTTAAAATGTCTCTTTGAAAGATTCTAAAACTCAACCATAATTCAAGACATGCAAACTCACCAACGCCCTAAAAACAGATTTGAATAAGCCACTAAAATAACCTGACATCCATTATATGCAAAGCAAAGCAAAAGTAAAAACCTTACATTATTCAAAATATACAATTTGCTATTGCTAACTTGTAATTAGATGATTTTTACACTCTTCCAAACTTATCTCTGTGTAGGGTCCATAGAGTACCCAGGGAACTGCAAACAGATGTGAAAGCCTATGGTTGGAAGCCAGATGGAATCAATAAAAGGCAGGTTCACCAAATTCTTAAACTTGTATAATCTCATAGGAAGAAGTCAACAAAATTTCTGAAAGGAAAATCATGGTTAACACCACTCAAGCACTTGAACTGATATGCAATGATGTAATGGATCCAAATAATAAATAAAAATGTATAGATTTTTTTAATTATGAAAGGGTGTATTAAGGACATCTTTTTATCTGCTATAATTTAGATGCTTTGACCTTTGAGGCCTTGCTGACACTGGAGAAACTACTTCTCCCAGGATTAGCTAATACTGAGAGTAAAAGACATGCCTGTGAGTGTGACTTTCATATGTGAACCAACCAATCCACAACCTGCACTCCAACCACCTACTCTATAGGACTTTTACACTCAGGGCCAATATTCCTCTGCCCTAATCACCTCACTTATTAGGTGATTAGCCAATCACATAATGGTATTAGCCAATCCTCAATCTGTTTGCTCTGCCTTACCCATTCATTCCCATGGAAACCATAACAAAGGTTGTTTTCTCCTTGACATCCTAACTGCCTCCTAACTGACCTTAGTGCTTCTGCCCTTCTGGCCTCCCAGGGAGTGGGGTGCCCCATTCTCTTGGAATCAGTGAGCGTCGCAATTCTCTTCTCAATGGTGATTGTCTCCTGACATGCTGGCTTTGCCATACCTGAATAGCTATAAAACCTACATTTAATTTATGTAATATTTTCTTTTTTTTCAAGTTTTTATTTAAATTCCAGTTAGTTAACATACAGTGTACTATTAGTTTCAGGTGTAGAATTTAGTGATTCATTACTTACAATCAACACCCAGTGCTCCTCATAACTATTTATTTTTAATGGAGTAGAGTTGCCACACAATGTTACATTAGTTTCAGGTATACAACTTAGTGATTCAATTTCTCTATACATTAGCTATGCTCACCACAAGTGTAACTATCACCTGTCACTATACAGTGCTTTTAAAACCTACAATTTTTATTTTTTATTGAAATATGAACATATAGTATATGAGTTTCAAATGTACAATATAATGATTCAACAATTCTATACATTATTGTGCTCATCACGAGAAGTGTACTTTTTTTTAATTACATTTTTATATTTATTTTTGAGAGAGAGAGAGCACATGGGGAAGGGGCAGAGAGAGTGGCAGACAGGATCCAGAGCGGGCTCTGCACCAACAATAGTGAGTCCAATGTGGGGCTTGGGCTCATGAACTGCAAGAACATGACCTTAGCATAAGTCGGAAGCTCAACCAAACTGAGCCACCCAGGTGCCCTGAGAAGTATACTCTTAATCCCCGTTATCTATTTTGCCCATCTGCCCCATCAGCCACTCCTCTGGCAACCACCATTTTGTTCTCTGTGTTTAAGAGTCAAAAACCTGTATTTTAAAACAAAGTGCTTCAGCAACAGACTACCTAGAGTAGAAAGCAGTACTCTGGGATTGGCATAAGAATTATATAAATAAGAAACTGACTTGGAGTCAAGTAAAAAACTTAAGGTGTGAAAGTGTGAAGATAAAGAGGGCTCTTCAGGAATAAGTGTGATATTTCTCTTTAAAGAATATTTGAAAACAAGTAATAGGGAGAAAGAATATTTAGTACATGCTTCTGGGGAAGAAATGTCAACTCAGTTGTGTGAATACTAAGACATTGAGGTGAATGGACAGAAAGTTGAAAGAAAAGGCCAGAAATGCAATGTGTTTAAGAAGTAATATGGCATATTTTAAATGTACTTGTTATTAGGGTTTATATTAGTCACAGACAAGAGAAATGTTTTCATAAGATTTTACCAGTGCAGCATTGAAATACAAAAGAACTATGAAACAATACTTGTAATTGTCAATTGATTTAATCAAGAATATATATTCAGTGCCCATTTTCTACATAACATCACTCTAGAACTATAATGATTCAAAATCTAAAATATGGAGATTCAAAATTTAAAAATTAAAATCTTGGGGTGCATGGTTGTCTCAGAAGACCATGCCACTCTTGAATCAGGGTCATAAATTTGAACCCCACTTGGGTATAGAGATTACTTAAATAAATGTTTAAAATTTTTTTAATTAAAATCTCTATCTTTAAGGTCCCAGAATCTAGTGGTAATTACAACCAAATAATACAAACACACACACACACATGCACACAAACACTCACACAGCATGATAAAATTACTACAGACTAGAGAAATGGGAGACTTTAATTTTGTTAATTGAAATTTTATCCAAAGATAGATATATTTTATGAAGCTACAGGCAATTTATAATACATTTGATATCAAACTTATGTCATTCTTTTCATTGAAAACAAATATGTATTTCTAAGTCATGTATTTATTACATTGGTTGCTTAAGTGTCTGACTTCGACTCAGGTCATGATCTCACAGTTCTTGGGTTTGAGCCCTATGTCAAGCTCTATTCTGACAGTTCAGAGCCTGGAGCCTGCTTCAGATTCTGTGTCTCCCTCTCTCTCTGCCTCTCCTACCGCACGCACTTCGTGTCTCTCAACAATAAATAAATAAATAAATAAATAAATAAATAAATAAATAAAATTATGTTTGTACTTTTAGCATTTCTATACTTGAATTGGGGTCCTTAGTATCACATCAACTTAGTTTTTACTTATCAAATTAAATGATTGTTATTTGTTCACCTTAATACGAAAGCAAATTCACTATTATATTAAATACACCTATTCATTCTTTCATTAATTTCACCCAATTCATACTTTCATAAAAACAAGTTATACACTGTCTACTGTGAGCTGCTAGGCATTTACAATTACAAATTTTTTAATGAGTACAGTTATTGGAAAGTAATCTGAAAAATACTAATCCGTACTTATCATCATTCCTAATCAGTTAAAAAATCAGTTTTTTAAAAAGACACCAAAACTACAGTGTAAAAAGAATGAAAGGACTATTGACATAAAAAGAAATAATACACAGCAAAGCAGGAAAGAATATCCAAAGGAGGAAAGACAGTCTCTTCCAACAAATAGTGTTGAGAAAACTGGACAGCAACATGCAGAAGAATGAAACTGGACCACTTTCTTACACCATGCACAAAAATAAATTCAAAACGGATTAAAAACCTAAATGTGAGACAGGAAACCATCAAAATCTTAGAGGAGAACACAGACAGTAACCTCTTTGACATCAGCCGCAGCAACTTCTTACTATATATGTTTTGTGAGACAAGGGAAACAAAAGCAAAACTGAACTATTAGGACTTCAAGATAAAAAGCTCTGCACAGCAAAGGAAACAATAAACAAAACTAAAAATCAACCTCTGGAAGGGCAGAAGATATTTGCGAATGACATATATGATAAAGGGTTAGTGTCCAAAATTTACAAGGAACTTACCAAACTCAACACCCCAAAAACAAATAATCCAGTTTAAAAATGGGCAGAGAAGACATCCAGATGGCCAACAGGCACATGAAAAGATTCTCAACATCACTCATCACCAGAGAAATACAAATCAAAACTACAATGAGGTAACAACCCACACCTGTCAGAATGGCTAAAATAACAACACAGGAAGCAACACATGTTGGCCAGGATGCAGAGACAGGAGAACTCTCTTTACACTGTCGGAGGGAATGTAAATTGGTGCAGGCTCTCCAGAAAACAGTAAGGAGTTTCCTCAAAAAGTTAAAAATAATACTATCCCACACTCCAGCAATTGCATTACTAGATATTTTCCCCAAAGATATAAAAATACTAATTCAAAGGAAAACATGAACCTCAATGTTCATAGCAGCATTATCAACAATAGCCAATTATGGGAAGAACCCAAATGTCCATCCACTGATGAATGGATAAAGAAGAATATTACTCAGCCATAAAAAAGAATGAAATCTTGCCATTTGCAATGACATGGATGGGGCTAGAGAGTATTATGCTAAGGAAACAAGTCAGTCAGAGAAAGATAAACACCATATAATTTCACCCATATGCGGAATTTAAGAAACAAAACATATGAACATAGTGGGGGGTAGGGAGAAAGAAGTAAACCATAAAGTGCACTCAACTATAGGGAACAAATTGAGGGTTGTTGATGGGGAGGTGGGCTGGAGGATGGGTTAAATGGGCGATGGGTATCAAGGAGGTCATTTGTTGTGATGAGCACTGGGTGTTGTAGGTCAGTGATGAATCGCTAAATTCTGCACCTGAAAATGATGTATTGCGCTGTGTGTTAACTAACTGGAATTTAAATAAAAAGTTGAAAAAGAAAAAAAAAATCCATCAGCAAAACTGCCCTGTAAAATATGGCACTTTAAATTTTACATGTGGGGGTGCCCGGGTGGCTCAGTCCCTTAAGCATCCAACTCTTGATTTCAGCTCAGGCCATGATCTTGAAATCTTGAAGGCAAGCCATGCATAGGGCTCTGCACTGAGTGAGGAGCCTGCCTAGGATTCTCTCTCTCTCTCTTCCCCTCTGCCCCTTTCCTGCTCTCTCTCTCTCTTTCTGTCTCTCTCTCTCTCTCTCTCTCTCTCTCTCTCTCTGTAATAAATAAATAAATAAATAAATAAATAAATAAATAAATAAACATAAACAAGATGTATACGTGAAGTTTTCTTTTTTTCTGAAATCTGTATATTTTTTAAAATTTAAATTCAAGTTAGTTAACATATAGTGTAGTTTTGGCTTCAGGAGTAGAACCCAGTGATTCATCTCTTACACATGCCACCCTATAGGTAAAATTTTTCAATGTGGGTGTGGCAATGGAATATTGTTAGTGACCAGAGATCATTATTATAAACAAAAATTGTGATCTGTCCTTTTTGGGAAGCGGTCCAGCCCAAAAATTGTAAATACATAAAATCAAGTGAGTTTCAGAAATGTGGCATAAGTCAGAAAGGAACACTAAGACACAAATTAATACCAACAGTTATTTTGTGAATAGTAAAAGATTATTTTCAAAAGGACAAGCACGGACTCAGAAAAACCATAATGTAATGTAAACAACGAGCAAGTTGCAAATCCTAAGACAGCATGTTTTCTCAGCAATATTTTTTCATATTATTTATTTAAGTATAGTTGACACACAATGTTATGTGATTTTCAGGTGTATAGCACAGTGATTTAACCTCTTTATACATTCTTCCATGTTCACTACAAGTGTAGCCATCATCTATAATCAGACAACGCTATTACAATATCATTGACTATATTCCCTACCCTGTCTTTTATTCCCAGTTATTTCATAACTGAAAATCTGTATATCCCACACCCATTCGCCCATGTTTTCCATCCTGCACCCCATCCCTTGGCAAACATCAGTTTGCTCTCTGTATTTATAGATTCTCTGTATTTATATTCTGTGATTCTTTTTTTGTATGTTTATTCACTGTTTGAGTGTTTTGTTTTGTTTTCTTTTAGGTTTCACAAGTGACTGATATCATATGTTATTTATCTTTCTCTCAGGAATATTTTAGATTTAAATGTATCATCCTGTCTCAGTTTTGGAATGAAAACACAAAATTAGTGGTGGTCAAGTATATGAGATTGAAGGGATTATACTTTGGGAGTTTTTATCAACAAAAAAACAATCCTGGCTGGCTTAGTCAGTAGAGCATTGATCTTGAGGTCATGAGTTTGAGCCCCATGGTGAGGATAGAGATTACTTAAAAAGTAACAAATGAAAAGAATACAAAATTAGATATGTACTAACATTTTTAAAAATCCAATTAAGAAAAATGATATTATAAGAATATAAAAAATACAAGGGAGTCCTACTATAGAAGGATATAAGTAAAAGGAACAAAAGAATAGCTTCTAAGGGACAATGGAATATTAGTTCCATAATGAATCAAATTTTGTAAATTCATATTTAAATTCTAGGAGGAGAAAATTACATTTGTCTAACTTAGACCAAATATTCACCTCTTATTCAGAAGAAGATGGCTATGGTAATTCATGATCAAAACTGTGGTAAACCTGAAAGAATGGTAAGAAATGGAATGTGGTCAACTCATCTATCACTTTGATCTTTTAGATAATGGTTGTTCTGCATTTTTGCTGGTCTAGTAGTAAACCAAACTGACAGCACTTGGAAACCTAATTCTATCTGTCATTCTTCATAGTCTTTGAAATTGGGATTGCATATAAGGTCTTTTTGAGAAGGACATTAGTTTTAGCAAATAAAACAAAACTATTTCCTAAGAGCAAGTAAATAATTTCCCAAACAAAAATTAACTTGCTGTTACTAAAATGGGGTACTGAATAGAAAACTGGAAAAAACTGATAGAAATTCAGGAGAGATAACTGGTTTGGTGAGAGAAAATAAGGTATTTATGTTCATTAAAAAAGGAGTTGCAGCATACCTCTTCCACATGAAACAAAAGCTAAATGGTATAATGTCTAGCATTCACAAACTGAATCATTCTATATGATTCTCCCTAATCATTTGGGAAGATGTTCTATGTTCAACCACCTGTCCAAACTTAATTCTGAATTCAATTGATATGTGGAATCTCTCTAAGGCATCTTCTCCCTAATAATGATTAAATTCTTTTATAGAAATATCAATTCCAATTGCTAACTAAGCCAATCCCAAAATATCTGAATGTCAATGCATTAATCTGCAAAGAGCAAATCAGAATATATGTATTATATAAATCACGATCTGAGTATCCAAGGATTTCCTCCTTCAGTATGTATTTCAAGTTCAAACAGTTCAAACAATTTAGTCTTCAATTGGTATTCTAGAAATCACTGAAGAAGGTATTTTTGACAAAGTAGAACATGATGTAAACTTTCAAATCCCACCATGTCTATTTATGAATAGAGGAGGTAATAGTGATGAATTATGATAAAATGATAGATCACTACTTTGGTCTTTCTGTAGAACTATAAAAATGCTAGTCCAGAAACTACAATTTTCTTGGAAAGAAAAAGCACTTTAATCATCTATCTGCTGGTCAAGATAAGGATGTAAATAAAGAGTTCAGCAAGCAGTACCACAAGTAAAATTCTGAGTATTTTCTTAAGAACTGAGAAGGAAAAAAATATGCTTAAGCAACAAATATTTCCTTTACCTCTTTAAGAACCAAAATCAAGATTGTGAATCCTAATCTTAACTAATTATCCAATTTCTCATAATTGTATACACTTTAATCAAGTGTTGGCAGGCACAAAGGTACCAATCAGTCAAATCTGGGATTAAATCTTCTACACTTTACTAGATTGAAAATAATTTTGTGTTTCATTACACATAACAGTGGCCAAAAGAGCTACTGAGAGAACTCAATGAAATAATATAAGCTTCTGATATATAGGAAGTCTTTAAAAGCACAGTCATTAACAATATCATATTATTCATGATTTCATACCAAGAACACATTAATTGCATTTCTAGTATTGCCAAAATAAAGCAAAACCAGTTTTAGATGATGCTTTTTTCTTACTTTCAAAGCCACCAAGACTTAAGACTGAAAAAACTAGAATGGAATTAGAGGTAAAATCAACACCAAAGTATTAAAATTCACTTGAAAATAAGACTTATATATATGCATAGCATATTTTGGGGGACAATTAAGGGTAATGTAATACAATCCACCAGTAACTAATCTTGTTCCCACAACTGTATAATACACTGAAGAATAACAATTCTAGAACAAAAAGTTTATGTGATTCTAGCAGACCTTGTGTCTCTATCCTCTAAATGAAGTTGGACTGTGAATGAGCTTCTGCCTTACCTCTCTTCTAATGGCATTGTTGTTAGATTTTCCTTAGTTGCTTTTGATTTTTGGATTTTGTGTAAATTACACCAGAAGTACCTATGAGATTTATATTACAGGATATTTAATTATAGTAAACTTTCTATGGTGGAGGATATAGAACTTTAATGTATAGGTTTCCAAGTAATATAAAACTCTCAAAAGCCTGGGTTTACTTTAGTTTCCAAGGTTCCCAATGAAATGATTGAGAGAAATAACATAGTAAGTGAATTTGGGATCGATCTTTAAAATACTGTGAACTTAAATTCTGTGTGACTTCTTTATTTTAGAAATTCTGCTATCTATAGTACACATAGGAACATATTGAAAGGAAGCTTAACTTGGCTTACATCTCTCTTTACTCTACATAAGAAATTAGTGAAAGTGGTTTCATTAAATCACTAATAACACTCCCTAACACAGATCAAGAGAGAATAAAGACAAATTTAAGGATGATTGTTAGAGGCTACATATTCTGAGTTCTGGCAACCATATCCTATCTAAATTATGCTTTCTGTTATTTATATTTCTTTTGGTATTTAAAGTTACAGCATGCCATCATCATCTTCTTCCTCATCTTATTATTACCACCACGACCTACCTTAACCATCTGGCAATTATTCTGTTGGAGCATATTTTATTTTAGGCAGGAAAACTACAGGGACTCAATAAACATTTGATATTATGTCTCTCATGCCTACCATCCCAAAAGGAGGAAATCCTTGACAGCCTAAACATCCATATTCAACATAAAGTTGTCAATACAAAACCACAAGACAACTTTATGGATGCCCTTGGAGAATTTTAAGTCCATTTCACCAACTTTACACTTCTTCATTTTATTTTAAATGCCAGCAAAGAGTAGGTGATCACATTTTAAATGTATGGAATGATTCTTCTACTGGCTTTAAATTATTGGCTATTGCTAGTCACAGAGTTCACAACACACACACAGTCCACTTGGTGGGCAGACTAATAAGGATGTCCCCAGGGTTTGTATTATGAACAGCTCCTATTGAGTTTACCTCTGTGGGATCCTCAAAGTAATTTGTTGTTTAAATGTATTTGTTCCTATGTGTTTCTGTCCAGGATCTTTCATAGAAGTAACTTCACTTTAAGTTTTAAGGTAAAATGACAATTGTAATCGTCTCAATTAGCTACTCAAAATGGGAATGAAGCTCATGCAAAATCAATTAGTCAATGAGGACACTGCAGATGCTATTGTGGAAGACTCAGGAAAATGATAGAAGTTTGGGATTTTAGCCTAATATTTCCAAATCCAGAATTTTAATTTAATAAAATCAATATTTTGCTGATAAATCCCCAAATAATGATTTTTAATCAATGATTAATTTCTATATAACACAGTTATATAATATTCTCATTAAATGCTATGAATAGTAACTCAATACTAATAGCAATACCACTATAGAACCATCTATAAAATTCAGCATGTGACTCTGTGAGATAAATTTTCTGCATGTTTTTGTAGGCACTGATGGCATTTCAATAATATACTAATAGATATTCTTATATGGCACTGGAAATTGCAGCAAAATCAAAGAGCACAGTCAATGAGAATATCCAACAGTTTTATTTTATAAGTTAGCATCAGGAAATATGATTTTAACTATTGCTTAAAGAATGACAAGGCTGATTTCGGAAGTCCAGGGGAAATACCATTATGTTATATATTTAGAATTTGTATTTTCTCTACTGATAATGTTTTTAAAAAGCTATATTGTCTTAATATGTTCTTTTTTAAACGCCCCAGAAGAAACAAAACAGTATTATAAAACTACCTGGATAATCTGAAGCTACTAATTTTAAGAACAAACTTAGGATAGGAAAGACACTTAGGATAGGAAAGAAACATAAAAATATTCTAAATGTTTTTTCTCTATAATTCTACGATCTCTTTAAAAAAAAAAGATAACCTACTGCCTTCTTGAAAATAAATCTTGGCTTTCTCATCTCTTTTGCAGAGAATAACTAATTGAGTAACCACAAAATTAAGTGGAAGGGTTTCTGGATTATTTTTAGAGGAATCAAGAATGTGGATATATGAGACGTTTTAAAAAATGAGTTTCATATTTTATGATGCCTAACAATAGACTTCAAGTTCAATGCATTACCAGATCAATTGTACTTTGAGTAAAATATATCCCCAAAAGATTTGGAAGAACAGAGAATATTGAAAAGATCATTGAACTTGGAATCAATAGAGCTGGATCCCACTCCAAATTTGGGCATGGGAGATATTTAAAACTATTCACAGTTTAGATAATTGTTAATAAAATATTTGAATCCCAAGACAATTAGAGATCTTTTAAAAGGTCTCTTCAGCTAACTTTAGGCCCAGAGAATAGTTGATGAATTCTATAAAGACATTTTATATATCTCTCCTCCAGCTTTCTCTAATATTTCCATTTTACCTAACCAAAGAATTGTCAGAACCAAGAAATTAACATTGCTACAATATTATGAACTAACTTAAAGACTTTATACCAATGTCACCAGTGTTTCCACTGAAGTTATTTTTGTTTCAGGATCTCACATTGCATTTAGTTATTATTTCTCCTTAGGCTTTTTTAGTCTGTAACAGTTCCTCAAGCTTTCCTTGTCTCTCATGACCTTGATGTTTTTGAAGAATATTAATAATTTATTTTGTCTAATTACAGTCAGTTTGGTTGAGTGTTAGGCTTCTTCATGACTAGACTGATATTATGTATTTTTGTCAAGAATATCACAGAGCTGATGTTGAATTCTTCTGAAAGCATTATATGACAGGGTTCATAATACTTCTCTGTTTTATTACCCATGATGTTGACTTTCCTGGTTTCTCCAATATAGAGTTATTGTCTTTCCTTTGCAGTTAATATATATTTTAAGAGTAATATTTATTTACATATTTATGGATTCATTTTATTTTGGTTTTATGGATTATAATCAAGTACTATCATATTTATTTTGTTGCTCAAATTATTAGTTGCTACATCAGTTTGGTGCCCTCAGTTTCAACATATACATACATACATATATATGTATATATATTTATATACATGTATATGAATATATAATGAATCCATGTAATTCATAATATAGTGTATACACACACACACATATGCATATAGTTAGATACATCAGCATGGACATTTATTTTCTTGGTTTAGTATGCATTCTTATATTCCTTAGCTCTGTACACTGAAAAGACTGAGAAGCAATGGCACTCCAGTAGTACACAGTACACAGAACTTGAGTTCTCAATGCCATTCTCTCTTTAGACACATTCATAATGCATCAAGACTCCTTATGGATTCCAGGGTTTGGGCAGGACAAACACTTAAATGTATTTTAATATTCTAGCTCAAAGATACTTTTTTCTTCACTAGGGTAAGAGCATCAGTACATCAAGCAAATGCTCTTCTATTAATTTTAAAGAAATTTAAGAAGAAAACTACTCAATATCGGTGCACTAGAGTACAAGTTTTCTAACGTCAAAGGAAGGAAAATGATTGATGTGGATGATAAGTAAAACAACAAAAACAAAAACAAAAAACAAACAAAAAAAAACACCTAAGAATCCCTCAACTCTACAAGGCAATGATTCCAAGACTGGATTGTAATGTGCAAAAGTTATGCTTATATTTGTTCTAATAATAATTGCTATATTTCCCCAGCATACCTCTCTATTAATCAATGTTCAGTGTGGACAGTTGATGTGAGTATGGGCCATTTGTGGGGATATAACCACCTGCTTCTTGGTTAATCCAACTGGATAAATATGTTTGCGACTATTTCTGCTTTTTTTAATGTAAATTAAGCAATTTAAATGATTCAATTTTATGTCCTTTCTTAGCATATCAATTATACCTCTTTTTAATTTTTTACTACATCCCTATAGTTCACAATTTATATTTTTAAGTCCTCTGTCCACCTACAAAAACACCGTATCAGTTCACATGTACTGCAGGTACATAATAGAATATCCCAATTTCCTCTTGTGCATGTATTGTGACACGGCTGTCATTCATTTCACTTGAACATATGCTATTTTCACCCACTACATTCTTAGAACTATAACTTTAAACAGTTATCTTTTTAGGACAATTAAGAATAAGAAAATAATCTTTTTTTTACAAAACGTTATTCATTTATTTTTGAGAGACAGAGAGAGAGCACAAGCAGGAGAGGGGAAAAAGAGAGGTGGGGGTAGAGATTCCTAAGCAGACTTCACACTGTCCATACTAGCCCAATGGAGGGCTTGATCTCACATAACATGGGGTCATTACCTGAGCAGAAATTAAGAGTCAGACACTTAACTGACTGAGCCACCTAGGTGTCCCCAAATTAAAAAATCTTATTTTAGGGGCGCCTGGGTGGCTCAGTCGGTTAAGCGTCCGACTTCAGCTCAGGTCATGATCTCACAGTTTGTGAGTTCGAGCCCTGCATCGGGCTCTGTGCTGACAGCTCAGAGCCTGGAGCCTGCTTCACATTCTGTGTCTCCCTCTCTCTCTGCCCCTTCCCTGCTCATGCTGTGTCTCTCTCTGTCTCAAAAATAAACATTAAAAAAATTTAAAAAAATCTTATTTTACCTTATTTATTCCTTCTCTGGCCTTCTTCCTTTCTTTACTTAGACCCACAAATCTGCCCTATAAAATTTTCTTCTGCCTGAAGTATGTATATATCATGTATCCTATATCATGGAAGAAAGGCCTACCGTCAATGAATTTCCTCAGTTTTTGTTTGTTAAAATTTATTTCTCCTTCATTTTTAAAAAATTTTTAATACTTATTTTTATCATTTTTTTTACTATTTATTTTTGAGAGAGAGGGTGAGCAGGGGAGGGGCAGAGAGAGAGGGAGACACAGAATCCAAAGCAGGCTGTAGGCTCTGAGCTGTCAGTACAGAGCCCGAAGTGGGGCTGAAACTCAGAAACCATGGGATCATGACCTGAGCCAAAGTACAACAGCGCTTATCCGACTGAGCCACCCAGGCTCCCTGTTCACTCACCTCTTCTTTATTAGTTTTGTTTTGTTTTTCTCTTTGAAAATTGCCAATTCATTTTTTTTTTACCTAGTTTCTACTAGGCAGTATTATGTTTTGATGTAATTTGAAATTAATACACATCAGTATGTGTGTGTTGTGCATTCTCTGAGTTTCCTGGATCTGTGGTTTGTTGTCTGTCTTTAGCTTTGAAATTTGCATGAATTACTACTTCAAATATTTTTTTCTGCTAAATTTTCTTTCTTCTCCTTCTGATATTCCAATTAACATTTTTAAAATTGTACCAGAGTTCTTAGATGTTACCTTTTGTATTTTTTCTTTGCTTTTTGGTTCTGGAAGTCTCTGTTAACCTATACTTAAGCTTACTGATTCTTTCTTCAGCCATGTTCAGTTTACTGATGAGCCCATCAAAGCCAATATTCATTGTGTTGGAAGTTTCTTTTTTTAGCATTTCCTTTTAATTCTAAGAATTTCTATGTCTCCACTTACATTAAACATCTGTTCTTGCATGTTATGTTTTCCATTAGAAGCCTTAACATATCAATAAGCATAATTATATTAAATTCCCTGTCTGATAATTCTAATATCTGTAATATCAGAGACTGAGTTTGACATTTGATTTGTCTTTTCAGACTATGTTTTCTGGCACCTTTTGGCATGATTAATAACTGTTAGTTGAAAGCCAGGTATGTATCAGGTCATAGGGACTAAGGTAAGTAGGTGTTGGGGTTAGGATTTATGTTACTTTGGGTAGGAGTTGGACTATATTTAATGCTCGCTGCAGCTTTAAGTGCCATCAGATCAAACTGTTCTACTGTCATTATTTGTGTCACCATGCTTGCCTTTAACTTCTGTAAGGAGTCTGCCTCTTGCAGCTCTTTGTTGTAATCCACTGTTTTTATACTAGAGCCTTGTTGTTGTAAATGGTGCATAGTGCAAGATGAAGAGAGTGTTCTATAATCTAATGTTTAAATCTCAGGCTTTGATTCCCTGGTATGTGGTCCTCACAAGTGTTTCTCCAGTGGTATAATTCCACCCCACCACCCTGGTCCCCTACTCCCTTTCCTAATTACAGTGTTTAAAATCTCTCTCTCTCTCTCTCTCTCTCTCTCTCTCTCTTTTTACTACATTCTTTCTCTAAACATTGGGCTAGACAGGAAAGCCGGAAAAGGCTAGATTGGAGGAAATTCCTTTCATCTAGCTGAGGTAAGCTTTTGGCAAAGCATATTCTGTTGAGTGTTAGGTCTTTATTATGGAGAATGTTCTGGGTTTATGTCTCAAGGATTAATCTTCCCCTCCTCCTGCTGCTGTGATAAGCAGCATCTTTCTCAGAATTCACCCTGAGAATCTGGTGGTGTTCCTGGAGGTAAGCCTACAAAAGTGTGGGACCTCCCAAAGACTGTGGCCTCAGAAATTTCTCAGTCTCCTACTACATCAGCAGTTCTTCAAAATTACTATTTAAGTAGTGCCACTAGTCATGATTCCAACACCCATTCCTCTAGGTAATCAGATCTCAGATATAATTCTATGGATAGATCCATCTCTTGACATTTTGGGTTGGCTGTTTGCCCTGAAATCTTAGTTTTCTGATGGGTTGACAAAAAGTCACTGATTTCCAGGATGTCCAGCTTTTTTCTTATTATAAGAACAGGTGTAAAAACTTCTAAGCTCTTTATTTCATGGAATTGAAATCTACCTGTGTATTTTTAAGTAATGAGATTGTGAAAAAAGAATAAAATTATTACACAATTATTGACTTACATAATTCTACCTATTATACATATTTGATATGAGAGCTCAGAAACATCATAATTGGTATCATTTCATGTAAGTGTATTCAATAAATATTGGCTTATATTATTTTATTTTTATTAATTGTCATAGCTATTATACTTTCCAGGCTTTTAAATCTATTTACAATCCCTTATTTGCCACATTCTCTTGCCCTTAGTACCTATGTACTATTCCCTTACCTGGACCTTCCTTTCATTATCATATTCAGGATCTTCCACAAAATTAATACAATTCAATAGACAATGCCAAGTTGGCAGAGGGGTGTTCACCAAAGCTTTTCATCTTCTTCTTCTCAAATTAGTTAGCACATCAATTTTATAAGTCTTTAATCTTCTGCCATCTACAATCTAATACTTTCTCTGGTTTTGGATGATGAAGTATATATTTTTATTTTACAACATTTTGACCTCTGGGCTCACTTCCAGCACAGAAAGAAGAAAGTGTAACCTTTGATCTACATCTAGGACTTTAGTTCACTTTGGCAAACATAGAGACTACTTGGAACAGCAGATTGACAAATTTGCTATTAAGTAACCGGTTAGTACCCATGGAAAATAAAAATATGCCTTGTGATGTTATGTTTACTGATCTTGTTTTGGCCTTTAGAAAGATCTCTTTCCCCATCAAGTTTTATTTGAATATAAACAGAAAGAGAAAGAGACTCAATCAAAATAAACAGCAAAGCAATAAAAAAAGTCCTTTTATAGGGAATGGCTTGCCCTAAAAGAAAGAACCATATCAACGCTAGCAAAAGGCCAAACTCCACCTTTCTCAATTCTCCAGTGATTCCATCTGTAAGAAGCAGACATTTGGGAATTTTGAGACAATGGTGAGAAAAGCAGATTCATGAGGCTAGGTCTTCTCTAAAAATAGACCAAATGGTGTATTCAGATATGAAAAATTATATTGAATTCTTACTAGAGAAATACAATATACTTAACAGAGTACATTGAAACAATCAAATAAGATTTTATATATATTATATATATTTTTTATATTATATATATTATACACATATATATTATGCATATATATATATATGCATATTTAATTGTCCCAAAAGTAACATCAGTAACATTCATAATTATTAACTGGAAAACATTATGCATTAAGGCAAAAAGTACAGTGAAAAATGATTGTAGGCATGAATGGTCCAGCTTCCTGCATTTAAAATTCTCAAGTGCCCCATGACTACAGCATATTCATTATATGTAAAAATAAGTTTTTTTGAATATTTTATAAATCTTTCAGAAGGACAAAGGAAAAGCTTTATTTTAATTATACACTTTTTCTTTTATTTAAAACAGCATTTTTTACTTTTATGTTCTGTACTATCCTCCAGAATTATGGAATTCTTATCATTCATACTATTATGAATTGCATGCTTGAAAACAGAAAATTAAAGGAAAATTAAGAGATAAAAAGAAAAATTAAAGATCAGATCATTGATCTACAAATATCAGACTTTTTTTTTTAGTTTCTAAGAGTTTATTTCATACATATAAAATTCTTAATTGGTCATTAACCTAAAGGATTTTAATTTAGCATTTACAAAGAAAAATTAAAGAAAAATAGATATTTGTTAGCATTAAATAACTGAATTCCTTATTTCACAGTTGAAACCTCTAAGACTTAAAAAAGGAAGATAATTTGTTTTGCTTTCACAATCAGTAAGATTCTCAAATCCACATCTGTTGATTTTCACTCTAATGTCCCTGTTATCATACAGCTGTGGTACATTTTCACCCATTTTGGCATTCCTTTTTCCCTTTCTGCCTTTGATTATTTGTCGTTCATCTGAAGCACAGGGCATTAAACAACATGTCGATCACTATTTTCTCTGCTTATTTTACATTGGTGTATCTGACATCAGTTCGCTTGAAAATTATGAATTGTAACACTCTACTAACATTATAAAATAGAACTTGCTGAAATTTTCCAATTTTTTCTCCAATATCCCACATTCCTCAATACAAGGATATGACTGAGATGATGAAGCAGGAACTTTTCAAATGAAGTTACTCTTCTGTTCTCTGCACTCTGCTGAGATTTCTCAGTGTTCCACAAATCTGTGTATCGTAATACTCTACCTGGATAGTGTGTTTATGTAAGGTAGCTGGGATGGTGATCTTGGGAGGCAATGAATTGTTCTGAAATTAAACTTGCCAATCTCTTTGAAATACAGTTCATGGTATATTTAAGAAAAACGCATTTGAAATGTCACTGCACTACATACTCACTATGCCAAATTCTAGCTAGGTATTGATTTTTGCAGCCAAGTCACAAACCTTTTGAAAGTAGAGCTTGCATTTAAAATGCCAACGTTTAATTATTTTAAAAAAATGATCAGATGTCTGAATAATAAAGAAGATATATATCTTTGTAAATCATTCTTGTGGTTTTTTTCAGGAGTATGGAACTTCAGCGATTGTTTTCATATGATACATTGATTTCATATGTTTATTTTTGTAAAAGATGGTATTATGAACAAAACTACTAAAATTAATGTATTAACAGTACAATTACATGTATCATATTTTAATGAGGACAAATGTTGGAAGTCAGATATTTTATGCTAGCTTCTGGGCTACCTTTCACCCACACACAAAATTCCCAAATGGCTTTTCATGCCTTTCTTCTTCTCGTGCCCTTTTTCTCCCTTCCCATGCCTTTTAAAAAGAAATGGGACTAGCTAGATTGTGTACATGACCCAAAAGCCTTCCTATGTCTAACTGGTTTGCACATACAAAGTGGCAGAAGTTTTAAACAGCAGAAATGCCACATGGATACCAGCACAATACCATGGATTATTTTTAGCTCTCCTCCTCCATTCTCTATAATAGCATATTCTATGGATAATAGCAAAGTCTCACAAAGTGAAATGTCCATTATTGTGAATTTCAAATTGCACACGGCTGGAGTCTCTGTATCCTGAGTACTATGTAACCTATCCCAGGCAATTGTTTCTATTTTCCCAGTCCTTTTGCTTTTCAATCCAGTCTGTTACCAAGCAAGAGAACAAAATACAACTGAAAGATGAATACCTGTTATACTGATCAAGAGAGTCTGGCTATAAATTAATGGCTTAAAAATCTGGCATGTAAACAACAGATCACTGTCCGATGGAATGGAGAATGTTACCACAGAAGAGAAAAGAAGTCAAAGGATGGGAGAAAGCATTTGTTTTAGCAAAGGAATTAAACCTGAAAAGAGCCAAGAGATCCTAGTGGCTTGCTGATTTCTTTAATACTATGTGAAATGAACTGGAAGAAGAAATGTAGTAGGTAAGAACTATAATCTTCACTTCTTCTTTATCATTCTTTGGTGGATTCTGTTTGGTCTGACAAGGTCAATGAAATGGACACACGAAATCTATCATTCAGCAGTGTTGACATATGAAATCAAAAGCAAAAAGACTTGTAATAAGCAGCTAACATATGAACAATTTTAGCTATAAACACATTATTCATCCTTATATTTTAATAATTTTGATAATTTTGGAGGATTTATAGTAATATTCATTTAAGACTTGTAATCCTGGTATGATTCCAGGGTAATCATATATTGTAATTACTATGAGGAAATAGATTATAGTAGTTTGGATATGTTCAGAAAATTATATAGGAAACAAGAAACAAAGACTTGGAAATAGAAACTGAGTTTCCTTATTTCACATGCATGTTTCCAGTCAGTTTTTTTTTTAATTTTTTTAATGTTTTATTTATTTTTGAGACAGAGAGAGACAGAGCATGAGCAGGGGAGGGGCAGAGAGAGAGGGAGACACAGAATCCAAAACAGGCTCTGGGCTCTGAGCCATCAGCACAGAACCCGATGCAGGGCTTGAACTCATGGACTGTGAGATCATGACCTGAGCCGAAGTCGGACGCTCAACTGACTGAGCCACCCAGGCGCCCCTCCAGTCAGTTTTAAAGAAGTCTGATTTCCTTCTTTAATTTATTTTTGTATGTCAATTTTCACAGGACTCTGTGTACATGTGTGTGTGCCCTTCTCACATGCATGCTTGTTGAAGCCCTGCATGGATAAGAACAGGATTGATTGATAGGAACATGGATAAGAACAAGGATAGAACAGGACTGATTGACAGGAGGATGAAGATCTAAACATAAAGAGACAAAGATTGGAGAATCACAGGCTGAAGAGCTAAGGCTAAAGGTGAAGAGATAAAAGATTGGGAGAGTACAGAATACTTTATAACTGGTGGGAGTTGGGCAGGCAAGGAAAACAGAATTCATGGGAGACAAGTTCTACACTAACATCTAACATTCATCACTGACTTACAATCTCAAAAACACTAGTAGACTACATACGTGTCATTGAGGATTGGGGCAAGATCCCAACATGGTGAATGTTTTCAATGCACTTAACAGTCCTGTTTAACAAAGTATTGCATAACCGGAATGAAAGGGCGGGCCTACGCTGGCCGACTCCATCTTGTTCTGTGTTCTCCACCTTGAGTGACTATGTCCCCAACATGACCCCTTTTCTGGGAAAATCGCAGAAACCTCAGATCGCGCCTCCTCCCCTTGAGTAACCTCCCGCTCAACCGTTCAAACTTCCTGATCAAAACACGCCCAGCGACCTGCCTAACAGGACTCTGACCCTTCCCCAGCCAATCGGCCGAGACCACGACCCTCCCCAGCCAATCGGCTGCCCCTAGACCCCTATAAAACCTTTGTGCTTTTGAAACTCGCTCTCTCTCCCCGGTATCTCACCGCTGCCTCGGTGCGGGTAAGGGATTGAGCTCGAGCTAGCTCGAATAAAGGCTCTTTTGCTTTTGCATCGGACTCGGCTCCCTGGTGGTCTTTGGGGATCACGAATTCTGGGCATAACACAGAAACTATTGCTTCCAACACTGAGATGAGACCGTGATGGTTTGGAGGCCATGTAGCTCCTATTGGACACCCAAGACGTTTGCTAGTAATCATCCTCAATCCCTGATATTGCAGTAAAATATTCCAGTCTCAACCAAATGTTCTAATAGTTACCATTGTTTCCAGGCTTTAGAACAAATGGCCTAGAATTTTAGTAGATGCTCTCTGCATGGTTCTAGTGCTTTTCTGATTGCCGCCCCCAAAATGTATAACCTCCAAGGAATTTTCTCTTGGCATAAGGAGTATATGGGCTCTTTTTTTTCTTTCCATCAAATACTGAAATATAAAAACAATTATGTGTTTAAATTTACTTTAGGGCTCTTTTTTTCTTTCCATCAAATACTGAAATATAAAAACAATTATGTGTTTAAATTTACTTTAGGTATAAACTTAAGATTCCTTCATCACCACCCAATTTCCTAGAGAATTCTTTTGTTTATAATATTTAATGAACTGGAATTGCATTATGTATGCTTGTTTTCTACAGGAAACATCTAGTTTTGAAAGGTACATCATACCAGTATCATAAGACTAAACTCAGAGTAATTTTTTTAATGTTTATTTATTTTTAAGAGATGGAGAGAAACAGAGCATGAGTGGGGAGGGGCGGAGAGAGAAGGAGAGACACAGCATCCAAAGCAGGCTCCAGGCTCTGTCAGCACAGAGCTTGATGCGGGGCTCGAACCCACAAACCATGAAATCATGACCTGAGCTGAAGTCAGATGCTTAACTGACTGGGGCACCCAGGCACCCCTCAGAGCAGTTTTTACAACATGCCCTGATGTTGAAGTTGTAGTCATGGCAGGTAAATTTCTACTCTCTTGTAATATTAATTAATGTTAATATTTATAGAAGTGTTATTGAGGATATTTTCTATTATCACATTAGTCTTAATTCATCAAAATCACCAGAGTAGTACACTTAAAAATATAGATTCTTCACCTCGTCATTACCTGAATCATAACATCAACCTATGATATGCCATATGTTGCTCTTTGTATTCAGAGATAAGAAAATTTTATTTATTGCTTTGTTATTGATTTTTATCTTTAATAATTTTTTCACTAGATTTCTGCATCTCTTTTCATAAAATTTTAAAAAAACTGTAAGACATATGCAATATAAAATTTACCATTTTTAAGCATATAGTTCCATGGCATGTGCATTCACATTCTCCTCACCCCCTTGCAAATGTCATTCTACCTTCTGTCTAAATGAATTTGACTATTCTAGGTACCTCATATATGTAAATGAATTAATACAGTATTTGTCCTTTTGTGACTGGCTTATTTCACTTAATATAAAATCTTCAACATTCATTAATATCATGCATCAGAATTTCCTTCCTTTGTAAGGTTGAACAATGTTCCAATGTATGTATATACCACATTTTGTTTATTTGTTCTATTTATCCACTTTGAATAACAAAAAATCTTAGAGTTAATCCCCTATATCAACCATGCAAATGTTTCTGTATTATATACATTTTTTTTCATCTAGACATTTGTATTTTCCCATCAATGACTTTTAAATGTTCTTGTTGCAAGTTATATTATATCCCTTTGCAAAGAAATTCAGTTATAAAAATAAGATTTTAAATAAACTAATAGGTAAATGTGTTAGAATATTTTTATACATATCTAAAAACAGGAATGCATAACAGTTTGATTAAAATAAGAGAAGAGGAGGGTCACCTAGGTGGCTCAGTCAGTTAAGTGTCTGACTCTTGGTTTTGGCTCAGGTCATGATCTCATGGTCGGGAGTTCAAGCCCTGCATGGGTCTCTGTGGTGATAATGCACATCCTGCTTGGGATTCTCTCTTCCTTTCTCTCTGCCCCTCTCCTGCTTGTGCTCTCTCTCTCTCTTTCTCTGTCTCTCAAATAAATAATCTTAAAACATATTTTAAAAATAAAAAATAAAATAAGAGAAGAGGAAGAAAAAGTTATAATTATGGGTGTGTGTGCTAGGCCCTTTTGCATATGCTATCCTACCAAATGATGACCTTAACTTCAAAGATAACTATATTTTTGCTTTATTTTTACATAGGAGGATATTGAGATTCAGATAGCTCGGAGATAAGAAGTGGCTGAACTGGCTGTTAAATTGAGCTCTATATTGCTCAAGATTTCATAAAGTTTTCATTATGCTATACCAAACAAACACTATTTAATAGAAATTTGCCTCATTTTTGACAGAATCAAAGAGTTAAGGATTATATAACTTTGAGTGCACATTACCCTCTAATAGAATAATAACCAGTTTGAATGGCGAAGAAGAGTCTTAACGACCTATTTATATTTATGTCTGCAAGTACAAAATAAGCATCGTAAGAACATGGTAAAAAAAATAATCCGTTCAAAAAAGACTATTTTAATATAATAGGCCAACCGCCCACTTCATTCTCCTTGGAATTCAAAATTATTAGTGTAAGTCATATTCATTCATTCATTCATTAGGTAGTCAGTAGACAGTACACAGTTGTGAACAGAAATAATGCATAGCAGTGAATGAGAGATATGTTCTTTGCCTCATGGTACTTGAGATAAATAAAAAAGGAAATACTCTGAGTATTAATTTTGAGTCAGAAATGAAGCAAAGAAATGAACAGCTGCAATAAAGACTAGTATGAGATGGGAGATAATGATAGGAAGATGGTAAAGAGATCTTTGAAACGGGAGGAGAAACTCTGAAAAGATGGCTTTTATGGAGAACCCAAATACGAGAAAAAAGAAAAACAAGGGGGAAAATGTTTCATCACTTCCCCATATGGTTTGGAGAAGGGTAAAATCTTGGAATGCACAAGATAGTGAAACAAGATAAGTGTAGGAAGATGGTGACAAGAGAAGAAGTTGTTATGTAGCTCTTACGGTGCTTGTTTAAAAATGAGATGTTATGTACAATCCAGCAATATCAGTTCTCATTATATATCCTAAAGAATTGAAAGTAGGGCCTTGGAGAGATATTTGCATATCCATATTCATAACAGCACTATTCACAAGAGCCAAGAGATAAAAGCAATCCAACTGTCCATTGGCAGATGAATGGATAAACAAAAGGTGTTATGCATACAAGGGGTTAGTATTTAAGCTTGAAAGGGAAGAATATTCTGACACATACTAAATCATGGATGAATTTTGAGGATACTATGTTAAGTGAAGTAACCCTGTCACAAAAAGACAAATATTATATGATTCCAACGATATTAGGTATCTGGAGTAGTCAAGTTCATAGCAACGGAAAGTAAAATGAGGCTTTTCAGAGACTGGTGGTAGGGAGAAAGAGAAAATCATTGTTTAATGGATAGAGTTTCAGTTTTGCAACATGAAAAATTTTTAGAAATTGTGCAACATTGTAAATATATGTAACTCTGCTGAAGTATACATTTAGAAATTGGCAAGATGGCAAGTTTTATGTTACGTGGGTTTACCTCAGTTGAAATTTTTAAAAAATGATGTTAGATAGACTACAATACTTGGGAAGAAATGCCAAATTCATGAGTCATATTAAAACGTTTGATTCCTACTTAGAAGTTACCATTAAGTTCACTATTTGGCTAAGAAACTTGCTCCAACATTCCAATCTTGCAGCATTTGATCATGAACAAATTTTTAAATTTTAATAGGTAGAATATTTTTATTTCATATATTCTGTATCTATACTTGAAATATAATTTAAATTATAATCATTAAATTTAAATTATAATTTAAATTATAATTATATATTTATTAAGCATTATTTTTGTCATTTTCTACTCAGCTGTATATTTTGCAAAAGAACACAGAGATGATTCTGTGCTACAGTGTTAAAATATATGCCCTGAACAAATATACTGTATGCTTTATAAGAGCCAAAGACGTCTCTACTTTAGGGAGTTAGCCTGTAAGTATAGTGTGGGCAGAGACTCTTTTTTTCTGATTATCCTTAAATCCATTTTCCTTAGATTTGCTGACAGTAGTTAAGAGTTCATAAATGTATTCTGAATAAGTCAATTGCAACCCCTATGCAGACCAGTGGGAGAGATAGCTCCTGTAATTTTATCTCATTATGTAGTCAGCTACTTATTAAAGCTAGAAATAGTAACTATCTATGTTTCATGTTGTCAAGAGGTACTCTGGACTCTTTTTGATGCTCTGGACAAAGTACTTATTTTATGTTGAGTCATTTTTTTAACTAGTAAACATGTTAAAAATAGTACATGGTTTATTTTGTAAGTGTTCATTGTTTTCATTTATGGGACATTTACAGCAAGTAGCTTTCTAAAAATTTTTCATGGGAAATCCATGAATGACAAGTATTTAATATTCAAATTTCATGGTAATCACTAAATTATTATTAAGTTGTATATAATTTTGAGAGAATAATATAATCCATTATTATATAATGATTGATTTACACAAAAAAACTATTCAATATTTTCAACAAAAACTGTACTTAATGTACATGAAGCTATAGAGAAACAAAAAGAAAAATCTTGCTAGATAATCTTTTAATTGCCTGTATTCTAAAACTTTAAAGTTATTGATCTTTCTCATTTCCTTCAAACCTATGATGTTTAAATGGGTTATCATCAATAAAGTGTCTTAGAGCCTGAATAGCAAGTCATGTCCTTTACAGAATGATTTTTCT
The DNA here is from genome assembly GCF_022837055.1 of Prionailurus viverrinus. Lineage (NCBI taxonomy): Eukaryota > Metazoa > Chordata > Mammalia > Carnivora > Felidae > Prionailurus > Prionailurus viverrinus. Next base: position 58,826,382 of record NC_062578.1, on the reverse strand, counting down.
ATATAAGCTAACTTCCATGTTTGAGTTTTTATCATTAAAAGTTTTTTAATAATCTATAAAGGGGTTATCCTCATCCCTTTGTTTTTCTTTTGGCGCATAAATCTTTGTATTTAAATCTGTTATGAAACTAAACAGATATTTGGTACTTTTAAAAGCTTCATTTTGAATTCCTTGCTATGTGACAGTTATACCTCTTAGATGAATATGTAAGCAGAAACATCTTTGATATTCAATTAAAATTAAAAAGAAAAAAATATTGTGTCCTGGAAAGTTTCCAGACAATAGAACTGAAATATCTGCCCAGATATCCCTGGATATGTTGCCAAAGTGTGTAAAATAAATGGGAGGAGCTACTCAAACCAACAGAAGAAATACTTTCAGGATTAACACAGAGAAAAAGGAAGATTCACAGCCCTGGGGAAAAAAGACACCATTTTAATGACTTCAATAATCACAGATTATAAAATACTAAGTGTTTCAGACAATATTTAGGCATTCAAAACCTCTTTTAAAATCTTCATTAGACAAGTAACTATGGAGCTATGAAGTTTTATTTTTCATTTCAGACATATTTTAAAACAGAATATGCCGTGAAAATTCTTTTAGTGCTCATACCTTGTATGTTTCTACAATCATAAGTATTTTTTTCTATTTCCACTTCTTTGATGTGACTTTTAAAATTTATATGTATTCAATTATTGGGATGGAATCCCAGGAAGTACTATCAGATTTGTAATTTACCAATTAACACTGAAATAAATTGTTTCTATATGAGAAAATGAGAAATATAGGTATAACAATGTAGAAATGGTAATTCTACTCATAATTTTCTAACTAAGAAGGGTGATTCTATATAACTTCAGTATTTAAGATTATCTCTATTTAGAAATTGCAAAAAAGGATATCACAAAAAAGGATGAGATTCACAGAAAATGTATTTTTTTAAAAAGCCAGTATTTCAATATACAATGAGGAAAATTCTTATTTTAGTAGATGAAACTTCTCACATCTCAATGAACAATAAGTTTTAGCTTTCAATATATTTTGCATATCTTGTCACTAAGCAGTTAATATTTAAATGTATCCTCGGATGGAAGATAAAATAGAAAAAAATATTTCAATAATAAAGAAATTTTGAGGGACATTTGGGTGGCTCAGTGAGTTAAGCATCTGAGAGGCTCAGGTCATGATCTCATGGTTCGTGAGTTCAAGCCCGGTGGCGGGCTCTGTGCTGAGAGCTCAGAGCCTGAGACTGCTTCTGTTTCTGTGTCTCCTTCACTCCCTGCCCCTCCCCTGCTTACACTTTGTCTCTCTGTCTCTTTTGCTCAAAAACAAATAAATATTTAAAAAGAAAATTTAAATGAAAAATAATAAATAAATTTTAACTCTGAACACTTATTATTTTCAAAGTTCACTTTTAAGTTTGTAAACTGAGTTTCACATTTCCTTCTGTCATAAAAATGAGATGTTCCTTTAGAAATAAAACATATTCTTTTTTTTTAGTGTTAATATCATTCTATTAAAAACTATTTTTGATTAGTACCTGTCCAAGGTTCATAAATTAGATGTTTTTTTTCCTGGAAAATGTGCCCTGATTTTTCTACTGTTTTGGAATTTTTAGAATAAAAATGACACTTTGGAAGGTCAAGACTGATGGTTCTGATTGTGATAAATGGTGTATATGATTTCGCTGCTATAAACCAGGAAAGAGTGAAGGAAGATTTGAGCCAAGTAATATCTAAATTCAGTCTTTAATATTTCCTTGAACATTTCATTTCTAAAAAAGTTGAATAAAATCTTTGTAGAATATTTTTAGATTTCTACCTCAGATTAGACTTCTCTGAAACATGTTTCAAATGCAAGCAAAGAATATTTTACTAGCAGTTTATTTTCTAATAAAATAATCACCTAAAGATTTTAACATGAATAGAAGACAATATGAAATAAATATTAATTCCTCATTTTAAAACAGTGTAGGTAGGTTAAATATACAACATATATATATATATATATATAATATGTATATATATATATATATATACACACACACCTTCAAGATGTGTATATACACAATAATATATATATATATATATATATACACACACACACACCTTCAAGAACAGTTCTATTATTATTTTTTAAGTTGTCATCTGTTACTACATCTTCATACACTATTTCTAAAGTAACTATTTCAATTGTCATCTTTCCTGCCACCACTTATTTTAGAATCATGCTTATTTAAGTAAACAGTGACTTTATTAGACAACACAGATTCTATAGACCAAAGCCATTAAAAATATCTTCTTTAGTTATAACAATTTCTTTTTCAAAATTTTTCAAAAGTACCACATGATGAAATTGTTTCCAGCACTCCGAAATATCAGTCTAAATATAAAACTAAATATGCAGTATTTGAAAATGTGGCTAAATATATATCAATATTCATAACATCAATATGCGCGTGTGTATGCACACACACACACACACACACACACACACACACAGAGTTTATCCAAAATATAACACTATCATAAATCACTATTGCTCTTTAGCCTATAAAATAAACAGAATAATATTGAATAATATTTATTAACTATTTTAAAATATAAATTGTAGCCTTAACTGATGATTCATATTAATATTTAATCTTTTAAAATTTATTTATTTTGAGAGAGAGAAAGAGAGTGGGGGAGAACCAGAGAGAGAGAGAGAGAGAGAGAGAGAGAGAGAGGGAGGGAGAGAGAATCCCAAGCAGGCTCTGTGCTGTCAGTGCAGAGCCTGATGTGGGGTTTGAACTCATGAACCATGAGGTAAATCAAGAGTTGGATGCTTAACTGACTGAGCCACCCAGATCCCCTAATTCCTATAACATTTAAACATCACTCTGACTAGGGACATATTATGAATATTAAAGTGACATATGCTGAAGACTGGCTCCCAAAACTCCTTTCTCTCTCCCTTTCCCCTAATAAAGAAACTTGAAAGTAAAATATATACTCAAATTATGAACCTCCCTACAGATAGATTTGTCCCTGTCATATAGTCTCATATACTATTCCATACTGACCACATGTAAATACTGTTTGTCATTGGCAGTTTTCAGCATTTCCAAATTCTTAACACACTTACATATATAGCCTAAATAAAAACTACCAAAAGTTAGAAAGATTAAGTAGCTCTGTCATTTTAGGCAGTAATATTTGGGTTGGGAAGAAATAGCAAGCATTATCTCAACTGTTTAGCCTTATAAAAGCATATCCTCACCAAGTATTATTCGTTCCATTCCAAATTGCCCTTCAAAAGAAGAGTAGGCTTATCTCTATGTAAGAAAAACTATAAATATATATTCTTAATTCTCTATTCTGTTGTCATTTTGGAGTTCTTAATTTTTTAGTTATTTATTGGATTTTCTGTCTCATGTTTCTCTCATTGGAGTGGCATTAACATTATTGAACATATTTGTTTCTATGCCTATCCTATCTGTGGCTTGTTATTTACTACCAAACTTCTTTAGAAAATGGATATTTCCAGTGGCTTTCACACTTTGATTTATAGGACTCACTGCCCCACCCAATTTATTCTACATTAATTCTGATATAGCCTCTCTGGGGAGAAGACAAGAATTTCCATTATTAATCTAAATGGGCTCTAACCAAACTTCAGAAAACACATTTTATCCCTAGAACATATCATCCTTTGCCTTGATCACCATGTTGATATTACTCAATGAATACCAATGGTTCTCTAATCAATAAATTAATAATTCTTGCCCTTGATTTTCTGAAGAACTTGACACATTTTTCCTTTACCTCATTTATATATTTTCACTGTCGTTGTAGGATTCTCTATTAGCTCTTATTCTCCCAACTTCTTGAACTCCTTCTTTGTTTCCATTAATATCTCTTCCTCTTTACTATTGTTATTTTCCATACTCTAATCCCTGCATGATTTTTTTTCCTTCCTATATTGGCTATCTTATTTAACTTCTCATAGTTTCAACTTAATATAGAAGCAAATTCATACCAAATCTTCCTTTTCTATTTCATTTTTTTCCTTTAAAAACTTTATCCCTGGGCACCTGGGTGGCTCAGTCAGCGAAGTGTCCGACTTCAGCTCAGGTTATGATCTTACCGTTCGTAGATTGGAGCCCTGCACTGGGCTCTGTGCTGATGGCTTGGAGCCTGGATCCTGGAGCCTGCCTCAGATTATGTGTCTCCCTCTCTCTTTCTGCCCCTCCCCTGCTCACACTCTGTTTCCCACTCTCTCTCAAAATTTAATAAACATTAAAAAATTTAAAAAAAACAAAAACAAAAACAAAAACTTTATCCCTCCTCTTATGAACTCCAGTATTCATTTTAATTTTCTGCTGTAATTCTGACTAACAAATCCCTCTGTCATCTGAAAATCCACTCATCATAGCCTCCAACAAACTGTTCTTATCTTAACTTTAATATTTTTTTAATGTTTATTTATTTTTGAGAGAGACAAAAACACAGTGTGAGCAGGGGAGGGGCAGAGAGAGAGGGAGACACAGAATCTGAAGCGGGTTCCAGGCTCTGAGCTGTCAGCACAGAACTTGACGCAAGGCTTGAACCTACTGACTGCGAGATCATGACCTGAACCAAAGTCACATACTTAATCAACTGAGCCACCCAGAAACTCCAATATTATTGTGTTGACTTTACCATTCTCAGAGTTATTCAAACTTCTTGTTCTCCATGAATTATTCCTGTTTTTTAATCCTCAATATCCAATCATATGGGAAGTTTTAACAATCATAGCTTTTTATTTTTTAAATTATTTTCACAGCTTTTAAAATTGCCTTTTCCATCCAATATTTGTATTACTATTCTCAAACTTTACTACCTCACATCAGTGATAAAATTTTGGCCTTGTGATTCAGATCACTGTTAGCTATCTCTCTTCTCTCCATAGCATCCATGGAGGTGCATCAGTCAGATCTCCCTTGAAGAGAAACTTTTTTGAGAAGTGGACCTGCCTTACATTTAGATTTACTCCAACATTCGCCCTCTGGCTGTACTTTCCCCAGACTGTTACCAACCAAAGGCTGAGACACATCTTGCCAAATTAAGGAACTCCACTGATGGGCAATCTCTGCTGAAGCCACTTGCCCAGATCACATTTCCTCAGAACTGCTCTGGATGGGAGTCTCTTGCTAGCCAGTCCTCCTTCTCTCCCTGTCTCCTGTCATAAGGATCAGACAGGCATTGTGGACTAAATTCTCTCCCAGTCTGCCCTATTTTATCCTTCTTATAAATGTCCTTTACTGAAAAGTCAGGAGGAACACACCAGTAGTTGTAAATGTGGGTTATTATTCATTTTAGTGAGGGAAAAATCATACCATAAGGAACTGTGGATTGTCACAATTGTAGGGTATTAGAAATAACTTGTTATAGGTTTTAGGCTTCTTTAGGTGATTTCAGGGTAGATGTATGTGTCATTTAACTCTTTATTGGATGTTGTCAAGAAGTAGGAGTAATTTTATTATTGTATATTATTGTATATTGTATAATGTATATTGTAAATTATACCTATAGGAAGAGCAGACTAGTGAAAGGATAAAGCTATAACAAGTAAAGAAGCAACAGTCACTCAGACTAACTGAAAGACAGGGATTTAAAGGAAAAAAAAACAAACTCTTGTGGAAATAGAAAATCTAAATAGACCAAGTACAAGTAATGAGTATGAAGCAGTAATTTAAAAACTCTCTGAATACAAAAGCTTAAGACCAGAGAGCTTCACACATAAATTCTACCAAACATTTAAATAACAGTTAGCACCTATCTTTCTGAAATTATTTTTAAAACAATTGATGAGGAAAGAATCTTCAAAACGCATTTTATGAGGACAACATTACCCTAATACCAAAACTAAACCAAAATTACTACACACACACACACACACACACACACACACAATTGCAAGCCAATATCCTTGATGACCATACGTGCAAAAAGTTTCAACAAAATACTAGCAAACCAAATTCAGCAATATATTAAAAGTATCATATATCATGATCAAATGGCATTCATTCCAGTGATTGATCCAATCAATATATATGATCCACAAAATTATAAAAGAAACCAACTATGGATAAAAATAATGATTATCTCAATAGATTCAGAACATTTGACAAGATTCAACATTCATTCATGATTAAAATTCTCAGCAAAATAGGTATAGAGGAATATCCCTCAACATATTGAAGTCCATATATGATAAAATCACAGCTAACATCATACTCCATTGTGAAGATCTGAAAACTTTTTCTCTAATATCAAGAACAAGATAGGGGTGCCCAACTCACTACTTTTATTCAGCATATTATTGCAAGTCCTACCAATATCAGTTAGGAAAGGAAAAAGAAATAAAAGGCATCCAATTTGGAAAGGAAAAGTAAAATCGTCACTATTCACAGATGACATGAGACTATATACAGGAAACCCTAAACACTCCATCAAAACACTATCAGAATAAATGAATTCAGTAAAGTCAAAGAATAAAAAACTAACATACAGAAGTCAGTTGTGCTTCTATATATTAATAAAGAGTCATCAAAAAGGGAAATTAAGAAAGTAATCCCATTTATAATAGCATCAGAAAGAATAAATACCAGGGCACCTGGGTGTCTCATTCAGTTAAGCATCTGATTTAACTCTTCACTTCATCACACAGAACTCTGTGCTGACAGCTCAGAGCCTGGATGCCGTGTTGCCCTCTATCACTCTCCCTCTCTCCCGCTCACATTCTATCTATTAAAAATAAATAAACATAAAAACAAAATTTGGCTCAGTCAGTTCAGTGTCCAACTACAGCTCAGGTCATGAACTCACGGTTCATGGTTTGAGCCCTGCATCAGGCTCTGTGCTGACAGCTCAGAGCCTGGAGGCTGCTTCAGATTCACAGTACTCCCTCTCTCTCTGCCCCTCCCCCGCTGGCACTGTCTCTCTCTGTCTCAAAAAAGTAATAAACATTAAAAATTATTTTAATATAATTTAAATTTTAAAATAAGAAAAATAATAAATACCTGGGAATAAACTTAACCAAGAAGGTGAAAGTCCTAAACTTTGAAAACTATAAGACATTGGTAAAAAAAAAAAAAAAAAAAAAAAAAATTGAAGACACAAACGAATGGAAAGATATTTTCATACACATGAATTGGAATAATTAGTATTAAAATGGTCCATACTACCCAAAGCAATTTACGGGTTAAATGACATACCTATCCAGGCACCTGGGTGGTTCAGTTGGTTAAATGTCTGACTCTTGATTTTGGTTCAGGTCATGATCTCACAGTTCATGAGTTCAAGCCCCACATCAGACTCTGTGCTGAAAATGCAGAGCCTTCTTGAGATTCTCTCTCTCTCCCTCTCTCTCTGACCCACCCCCCCAAAAAATAAATAATAAACTTTAAAAATAAAAAAAATAAATGACATCCCTATCAAACTATCAATGGCATTTTTCCAAGAACTAGAACAAAGAATCTCAAGTTTGTATGGAGTCACTGAAGACCCTGAATAGCCAAAGCAATCTTAAGAAAGAACAAATCTGGAGGTATCATACTCCTTGGTTTCAAACTATACTAAAAAATTATAGCAATCAAAACAGTATGGTACTGGAATGAAAGGGATATGCAGATCAATGCAACAGACAGCCCAAAAATAAACCTATGAATGTACAGTCTATGGAGATTAGGCCATAGGAATTAGTCTATGGAAAATGAGGCAAGATTATAAAATGGGGAAAAGACAGTCTCTACAAATAAATGGTGTAGGAAAAAACTGGAAAGCTACATGCAGAAGAATTAAACTTGAGCACTACTGTACCATATACAAAAATAAATTCAAAATGGATTAAATTTTAAAATTCTTGGAAGAAAACAGAAGAAATAAGCCCTTTGACATTATTTAAAAAAAAATTTTTTTTTTGAGCCCATCTCCTCAGGCAAGGGCAAAGTAAGCTAAAATAAACAAATGGGATTATATCAAACTAAAAAGCTTCGCTCAGCATATCAAAAGTGAAAAGTAAGCTGTGGGAAGGGAGAAGATATCTGCAAATGATACAACCAATAAGAGGCTATGCCAAAATATGTAATTTATACAACTTAATATCAAAAAATCAAATAACCTGATTAAAAAATGGGCAGAAGACTGGAGTAGAGATTTTTCCAAAGAAGGCATACAGATGATCACCAGGCACATTAAAGATGATCAACATGGCTAATCATCAAGGAAATGCAAATCAAAATCGCAATAAGATATCATTCACATTGTCAAATTGACTATTATCAAATATAATAATAATAATTATTATTATAACAATTATAATAATAATGTCTCCCCCATGCAGGAAGACACAAAATAGGCCTTTTGTCTACAAAATAACAATTGACTCTCAGGAGCTAATTTCCTAACCACCAAGCCTAAAACAAGGGCTATATCATCATAAGCTGGCTGGAGACATGTTAAACCTGATAAGCATGGAATGTAATTACACCCCACAGGAAGTGCAAGATTTAGCTAGCATACCCCATTATGAGACAGAGGGTATCCTTGAGATTCTATTTGAGAATTAAGTGAGACTGGAATATAAAACTGAATGAGAATTAACTGGCATCAGGCATTTTTTTGGAATAGAAAGTGATAGTTTGGGGGCATATGGGTGGGTTGCTTAAGCAGCCGTTTAGTTCAGGTCATGATCTTGAGGTCGGTGGCTTTAAGTCCCTCATTGGGCTCTGTGCTAACAACTCAGAGCCTGGAGTGTGCTTCGCATTCTTTGTATCCCTCTCTCTCCGTCCCACCCCTACTCATGTGTTCTCTCTCTCTCAAAAATAAATAAACACTAAAAAAAAATGAAAATGATAATTTGGCAAGGACCTTAAAGAATGGGGCAAACTTTCTGTTAGGGTTAAAATCTCAGAAACATAAAGAAAGTAATGGCCAAAGTTAAGCAAAGTATAAATAGATGTTTAGGCTGCCCTGACAGATAGTAAGGATGTTATCAAAAAACTCAGGTAGGTGGGCCTGCTGATGGGATATGTTCAGTGAGGCCATAAGACCTCCACAAGATGATGCTCCTTGGGAAGGCCAAAATGAACATACCATCTATCAAGACCGTTAAGAATAAACTGGTGAGAGTGGCAGAGACATCAAAAAATATTTGGTTGTGACTCTCCATTTTTGACTGCCCTCTAAAAAATATAGGGCTACACTTAAGTGTAAACAATGGTAAACAATGAAATTTATCGAGTATAAATATGTCTGTCCTTAATAACATGGTATATAGTCCATGGGGATTCTACTGTATACCAGGGCTGATGGTATACACAGCAAGTCTTCACCTGCCCAACTTTTACAAGTCTGTATCAGATGCATGGAGGCAACACACAAAAGGCCCAGGAGAGGGCAAAAGAGCTGAGGAAGATCACCCATGAGGCAGATGGGGTTTCTAAGAATGTCTATAGCAAACTACCTCAAACATGGGGATTTAAAACAACACATATTTATTATCTCATGGTATCTGAAGTTCTAGAATCCAGGAATGGCTTATGTCAGCCACCTACAGACATCCACACAGTTGTTGGCATTTTTCGCTCCCCTATAATCCTTGTAGGATTAATAGCAGATGACTTATTGAAAGCCTGCTGGTGGTAAGTGGATAGAACAGAGAAGGAATGGCAGAGAGGGAGACAGAGGTAATGAGTCCAGAGATAGGTGCTGTATTTGTATGTAATCACGTGCACAACATAATCACATATATCATGTTACATTTGCCACATCCACTGATTAGAAGAAATTACCAGTCCTGTGCACACTGAATCAGAGGAAATCACAGAAAGGCATGAATAGCAGGAGGTGGAGAGCATGGAGACCACCTTGAAATCTGTATACCAAGTAAAAGGCAGTGGCCTATTAAAGTATACTGCACGGGAGAGTTCAGAAAAAATCATTCAAGTTATGATAGGTTAAAGGTTTGATGCTGAACAAGGGGAGGAGAGAGAGAGCCCGATGGCAAAAAGGTTAGGATGGGAAGTTGGGATTTAGGAGCAAAGAATATTTCCAAAGTCACCTAGAAGTAGGTATCCTAACCCTAAAGTAGGAGGAACCATAAGATGCTTGAAGAAGGTGAACACTTTTATTATTACAGAAAATGTAAAAAGATCACCAAGCCTTTTTTGGTGCTTAGATCCCAAACCCTGCTGAAGAGCAAGCCCAGATCCTGCCACTAAAACATTTGAAGCTAGCATTGAACTGCTTCTAAATGAATTTGCAATAAAGCCCAGGCCCAGCTGAACTGCAGACTCCATACAGCAGTCACCCTAGAGCAGTCTGACAGAAGAATGGATGTTGCCTTCTCTGGGAATAAATATTTACTTCAGTCTCTTCTTAGCTTTTACACACTATTTTGGAAATAAAAAAATTTTTGGAGTTTATAATGGATTAACTCCTTATTGGTAATTTTAATAAATTAATTCTAGTATAGTTAGGAATAACATTTTTAAAACCTGTGAGACATACAAAAAAGAACAAAAATATGATCTAAGGCCAACAGAAGTAGACCAAGATATGGTCCTAACAATGTAGTGATCACATAAGAACATTAAAATAACTATAATAAATGTCTTACATGACACATTGTGTGGAAAAGATTGAGAATACATATGGACAAATGGAAAATTCCTACACAGAGAAATTCATTAAAATATAGAATAAAATATAAATGCTAGAAATTTAAAAAATTATCAAAAATTAAAAATTATTTGACATACCTAGCAACATGATGGAATCAGCAGAACAAAGGATTGCTACAGGTGAAGATAGTTTCCACTGACCTCACTACAAAATTAAAAGTGAAAAAAAATGTGAAAACAAAATGGAAAATAAGGTCAGATATCTGTGGGACAAAATCAAATTGTTTAATATAAATGTTATTTGAGTCTCCAAAAAAGAGAAATAATGGATGAGAAGAAATGTTTGAAGATGTATGAGAATTTTCCAAAAAAAAACTAGTGAGGGATTAACAGATCCTAGAAAACCCAAGGAATATAAAAAATGTACAGCTAGGCATATTGTAGATTAACGTTAAAAACATCACAGTTAAGGGAAAGTTCTTAAAAGCCACACAAGGAAATGTCATATTACACAAAGGGGAAAAGGATACAAATGACAGCTGACTTCTCATGGCAAATTAACAATGCAGTAGAACGATATCTTTAAAATGCTGAACGAAAAAAAAAAAAACAACCTAGAATTATATAACCAGTGAAAATATTCTTCAATACAGAAGGGGAAATAAAATCACTTTCTGACAGACTCTGACAGATTGCATTTCTAATAGATACAACCTTTAATAAATGCTAAATTCTTCAACCTAATGGAAAGTAACAAAAGAAGCCTACAACCACAAGGAGTATGTCTTAAGTTTATTTATAGAAGAGCTGTACCAAAGGGCACCTGGGTGGCTCAGTCGGTTAAGTGTCTGACTTCAGCTCAGGTCATGATCTCACAGCTCGTGGGTTCAAGCCCCGTGTCAGGCTCAGTGCTGACAGCTCAGAACCTGGAGCCTACTTCGGATTCTGTGTCTCCCTCTTTGTCTGCCCCTCCCCCGCTCATACTCTGCCTCTCTCTCTCTCTCTCTCTCTCTCAAAAGTAAATAAAACATTAAAAAAATTTTTTTTTTAATAAAAAAAAAAGAGCTGTACCAAAATCCCAGACTGAATGGCCCATAAACAACAGAAATTCCTCACATTCTGGAGACTGGCAAGTTCATTATCAAGGTATCAGCATGGTCACCTTCCGGTAGAGGCCCCCTTACTTGTTCATCATTAGTGCCTTGCTGTGTTTTCACATGGTGGAAGGGGGGTAGGGGGCTCTCTGGAGCCTCTTTTATAAAAGCACTAATCCCATTCATGAGGGCTTCATCCTCATGACCTAAGCACCTGCCAAAGGCCTCACTCCCTAATACCAGGTGACAAAAGAGTAAAAGGAGTAAAAAGTAACAGAAAAGGATATGTTCATTATTATGTATCTATTACATACATATGCACATATGCTTAATTATATGCAATGTCTATAATATACATAATTAGTAATATACATAATTATAACACACACATATGTATGTTTTGTATATAATTAGCTTTCTATCATTGTATAACACATTATCAGCCCTTTAAACAATATAAATTTATTATCTTCATAGTTGTGAAGGTCAGAAACTTGGTAGGTAGTATATAAATCTGGTCAGAGTCACATTTGGCTAAAATAAAGTTATCAGCCTGACTTCAGTTATATTCTATGCTTGGGATCCACTTTTAAGTGCACTGATTGATGCCAGAAATTTTTCCTTCTCATGCTTTCCACAATGCCCCTTCATCTTCAAGCCGACAATGAAAGGTCAAATTCTTGTTCTTCTAATCTCCCTAACTTCCTCTTCTTTAGACATCCTCTGGTTTTATGGGCTCATGTGACTACACTGAACCCACCTGGATAATCCAGTATAAACTTATTTTAAAATCAAGTGATTAGTAATCTTAGTGACATCTACAATGTCATTTTTTTTTTCCATTTAATGGAACTTATTCTTGGGCATAGCACCAGGAGGCAAAGGCCATGGGGCCATCATTCTTCTACACATTCAGTGGATATATTATTAACTAATAAATTATTTTAAAATAAATTTATACATTCTGTGAGATTTGTAGTACATCCAGAAGTAAAATATATGACATCAAGAGGACAAAGTATGAGAGAAGAATAAATTGAATTGTACAATTATAAGTTTCTTATATTGTTCATGAAACAGCGTAATGTTATTTGAATACAAAATCTAGTAAGATATTTTTTATTTCTAGAATCACTATAAAATAATAGAAATAAATCTCAGAGTCCTCATGGTGAGAGAGTCTGATGAAATAATTTGTTTTACTTTAGAGAGGATTTCCCAGAATGCTAAGAGCATTAGCCCTTAGACATTTTGCCAAAGTAGCAGGTCTCTAGTCTTTAGTTTCCACCCCGTGGACTTCATGTCTTACCCAGGCCTCTAATACACTAGCCACTTCTTGCTCATCCAATCTTTTATTTGTATGATATGATCAATTCAATGTACCAGTGATATTTCATGTAATGTCCAAAGAGTCTAGATCTCTTTGGAGGATATAAAAGGGAGCAAGGGAATCAACACAGCCCTGGAGAAATTGTAACTATATACCATTTTTTCTTCTAAGTGAATGTGAACTCATTCTGATTCTCTTCCCTAACAGAGAGAGATATAAATAAATCAATTTTATAAATCATACTTTGTCTCATGCCATGTTTCTCAGATCATGTTAATTCTCTCTAGTGCAGATACTGCATCTGGTAGAGTGTCTGAATTGAAGCTATCACTTCCTTGATATAATAGTATATAATTTTCATTCTCCATATTCTGTCTGATTTTTGTAGCATTTGGACTTGGAAGCTAAGCTGAGATATGGTAGGATTACCACTCTTGCATTCATTAGTTCTTTAAGGTGCTGTTAATTTTTGCTATTTCCTCAAACATGATTTAAAAATAACATAACATAACATAACATAACATAACATAACATAACATAACATAACATAACATAAAATAAAATACTGGTTATGGGAAAGGGACAATTTCAGAGGTACCACATAGACTTCCAAACTACAAGAGTTCCTACCACACAGGCCAAGGACCAAATGTAGTGGTTATGCATTTTGCCAACTACATTGATTTTGATTATACATCTAGTGGTTAGAGAAATGACCTCTAAGTGGGTCTGTGGACTGACCAGTCCACTTAGTCTGAACTCAGCTTAATAGTAGCTTCCTTTATGTTCTAAATCTGTAAGGGTATAGGGGTTAATTATCAAAAGCTATGAAGTATCTGAAATTTTCTGTTTCCAAGCTAACAAGTCAACCTTTCACAAGTGCATGTATGCTAGCAGAAGACATGAAACTCAGGTCAAAGACAAAGGCAAAGTGTTTTATTAGTCCTGACAGAGAAAGAATCTTGAGTTTCATGTTTGCATTAGTTCTCCCTGCTCTCTAAGTCCCATCAAGGTTCACATGGAGTGATCCCACAGAATGTTGCACAAAGAGTGAATTTGCCTCACAACTGAGGGACCTCAAGCTTTCAAACTCCAAATGTGTGATGAGGAAGCTATTAGAAAACTTGCTCAAATACCTTCCCAGAAGAAACATTATCTTTATCATCAAAGCCAAACAATGTAACCTCTGTCCTGGAAGGGGACCCTATCTCTATCTTCTAAGGCTGTCTGCTATACAAACGTTATTTGGAAACTTATTACAGAACAAAAGTTGATTCAAGATATGCAAAAATTGAGAGGACCATGTAGAATTGTCTACCAACATCATGATGCCACTTTCAGATCTCCAGAAATCCATGTAAAATTGAACATTGTGTGTGACCAGCAATCTTGAAAGCATTTAGATATTCCCCCAATTTTCCTTTTAGTGCAGTTATTGGAGTAATTGTTTTCAGTTCCTTTGGGAAAACCACCAATGAACTGCCAAGATACTGGTCTTTGTACTACTTAACCAGTGCATCCCTCTTCGCTTTGGTAAATGGAATGACCTCCAAGCCTTCGCATAGAAGATGACCATCTGGTGAGTTTTGGAGAATGGCTGGTGCATTCACTTTAACATGCTCATTACAGACATTATCCACCTCCGTATAGATCACTGCTTTTATTATGATTCCAGGAGCTAACATTGTAGCAGGTTTGCATTATCTCCAGGGATAGGAAGTAAATGTAGTTGCTTTTTGTAAGATTAATAGAGCTAATAAATCCTTGCAAGACTAATCAAGAAGACAGGAAACACTAATTAACAATTTCAATAATGAAAGAGTAGAGACCAGTAGAGACATCCCAGTAATTAAAATGATGCTAAGGACATACACAGACATTATGCCAATATATTTGAAAACTTATATCAAACACAAATTTTTCTCCAAAAACAAAAATAAAGCAAAACCCAACTTACCTAAAAAAGCTCAAAACAAAATAAGAAAAATAAATAGCTCTATATCAATTAACATGGTTGAAAACAATCTTAAAACTATAAAGAGAATTCTAGGCCTAGACGGCAGCACTGGTAAATTTTATTAATACTTTAAAGAAACAAATAAATGTCTTATACAAACTCTTCCAGAAAATCTAGCAGATTGGAACAATTCCCAAATTGTACTGTGAGGTCAATATAACCTGACATGAAAATCTGATAAAAATATGGTAAAAATAAAATCAGATAATAATTTCTTATCACCATACATGCAAAATCCTTTAACAAAATATTAGCAAATTGTATCCTATTATACAGAAAGCATGATCAAATGTTATCTCAATAATGAAAAACAGATTTTACATTGAAAATCTATTTAATTAACTGCACTAACAACATAAAGAGATATATATGATAATCTCAATAAATGCAGAGATAATGTTTGATAATATTCTACATGCATCTAAAATAAAAACTCTCAGCACCTTAGGAATAAAAGCATACTTCCTCAGTCTGCTAAAGGAAACCAAAGAAAGAAAGAAATTTATATTGTTAGCATACAGAAAAAAGCATTAGATTGAGCAAAATATATCAAACCAAACCATATTGACTCTGTTACTTTATTTGTATTAAACCCAAAGTAAGCAAAATAATTCATGATAATATAATCATAAAGTGGTTTCCTTAGTGGGTAGGGGTGCAGAGAAGGACTAGGAATTGACTGGAAACATTTGGGAACTTTCCATGGTGATGATGAACTTTCCATTGATTTTGGATAGTGGTAGAAAGATACACATATCCTCAAAACTCATCAACATAAAATAGTAGGAACTCTTCACTTTATTATATGCACTATATTCATAAATATCGAAGAAAAATATTAGGTTTTCTGGTAGTATTTAATTTTTATGGATGGATTCTGAACCACACAAACCAGGTATAGAACTGGAGATTCCAAGTACACCCTCCCCAGGCCTTCAAGATTCTCTTCTCCCACTTCTGACACCAAAGCTCAAGTTATCACCTATACTTCTGATCTACCAGCTATATATTGACTGTTCCAATGACCCCTTCAGAAAGTTCAATTAATTTACTAGAGCATCTCACAGAACTTAAAGATACATTTTACTTACTAGATTACTGAGTTATTATAAAAGGATATAACAAGAACATTCAGATGGGAGAGATACAAAGGGCAAGATATGGGGAAAGGACAGGAGCTTCCATGCACTCTCCAGGAGGGCCACTCTCCTCACATTTTCATGTGTTCACCAACCTGGAAGCTCTCAAAACCAGTACTTTTGGATTGCTATGGAGGCTTTATTACAAAGTCATGATTAAATCATTGACCATTAGAGACTGATTCAACCTTGAGCCTGTGTCCCCATCCTCTCCAGAAGTCCAGGTGTGGAAAGTAACTTCAAACCCTTTAATCACATGGTTGGTTGTCCTGGCAACCAGCCCCCATCCTTAGAT
This sequence comes from Prionailurus viverrinus, assembly GCF_022837055.1. Lineage (NCBI taxonomy): Eukaryota > Metazoa > Chordata > Mammalia > Carnivora > Felidae > Prionailurus > Prionailurus viverrinus. The sequence continues at coordinate 58,809,856 of NC_062578.1, read as the reverse complement.
AGGGTCTAAAAGTTACCTCATAAAATAACAAGAGGCAGTTTTATAACTGTAATCAGTTAGGGAATTCTAATGGCTTTATGAGCACTGTATAAGAGAATGAGACAAAGACCAAATATATATTATTATTATAAATCATAAATATCACAGCAGTTTTTCAGAGGTTGACAATTTCTTGGTTCAAATCCTCCAATTTTTTCTATCTCAGTAAGAATTAAATTATATTTTTTATGCCACATAAATTTCTTCATGATCAGTCCTTATCTACATCTAACAATGTATTTGTTTTTGTTTTAACTTTGATTTTTTCCTTCCAAGTTTTTGTCTAAATTCCAGTTACTTAACACATAGTGTAATATTAGTTTCATGTACAGGATTTAGAGGTTCATCACTTACATATAATACTCAGTGTTCATTACAAGTGCCCTCCTTAAAATCCATCACCAATTTAACCCATCCCTCTGCCCACCACCCCTCTATCAACCTGCAGTTTGTTCTCTTAGTTACCAGTCTGTTTCCAGGTTTGCCTCAATTTCCCACCCCCCATGTTCATCTGTTTTACTTCTTAAGTTCCACATATGAGTGAAATAATATGGTATTTTTCATTCTCTGATTGACTTATTTTGCTTATCATAATACTTTCTAGCTCCATCTATGTTGTTACAAATGGCAATATTTCATTTTTTATGGATCAGTAATATTCAATTATATATTTATATATCTCTGTATGTCTCTATCTCTATCTCTATCTACATCTATTTATCTATCTATCACTTCTTTGTTCACTCATCAGTGGATGGACATTTGGGCCCTTTCCATAATTTGGCTATTGTTGATAACGCTACTATAAACATCAGGGTACATGTATCCCTTCAGATCAGTACTTTTGTATCCTTTGGGTAAATACCTAGGAGTACAATTGCTGGATAGTAGGGTAGTTCTGTTTTTAATTTTTCTGAGAAACTTCCATACTGTTTTCCAGGGTGACTGCACCAGTTTGAATTTATACAAAGAGTGTAAGAGGCTCTCCTTTCTCTTCACCCTCACCATCATATTGTTTCCTGAGTTGTTAATTTTAGCCATTCTGACGGGTGTGAGGTGATATCTGTCAACAAATGGTGTTGGGAAAATTGGATAGTAACATGCAAAAGAATGAAACTGGACCACTTTCTTACACCATACACAAAAATAAATTTAAAATGGATGGAAGATCTAAATGTGAGACAGAACACAATCAAAATCCTAGAGGAGAACACAGGTGGTTACCTCTTTGACAATGGCCATAGCAACTTCTTACTAGACACATCTCTGGAGGCAAGAGAAACAAAACCAAAAATAAACTATTGAGACTTCATCAAGAGAAAAAGCTTATGCACAGTGAAGGAAACAATCAACAAAACTAAAAGGCAATGTTTGGAATGGCAGAAGATTTTTGCAAATGGCATATCTGATAAAGGGTTAGTATCTAAAATCTATAGAGAACTTAACAAACTTAACATCCAAAAAACAAATAATCCAGTTAAAAAATGGGCAGAAGACAGGAATAGACATTTTTTTTTTCCAAAGAAGACATCCAGATGGCTAACAGATACATGAAAAGATGTTTCGTATCACTCATCTCCAGAGAAATACAAATCAAAATTACAATGAGATATAACAATGTATTTGCCATTTTTCCTGCTCTCCACTTCCATCCAATGTTCAATTCAGCCTCAGATCATCATACCATTTCTTGTTGCTTCTCATTCTCTACCACACTTCTTAAATTTTTTAAAATTTTTTATTTATTTTTGAGAGAGAGAGAGAGAGAGCAGGGGAAAGGCAGAGAGCATCAGGTGAAAACCTATTGATCATCATTCAGTTTAACTGTCTCATCTTTTTTTTTTTTCTCAACGTTTTTTATTTATTTTTGGGACAGAGAGAGACAGAGCATGAACGGGGGAGGGGCAGAGAGAGAGGGAGACACAGAATCGGAAACAGGCTCCAGGCTCCGAGCCATCAGCCCAGAGCCTGACGCGGGGCTTGAACTCCCGGACCGCGAGATCGTGACCTGGCTGAAGTCGGACGCTTAACCGACTGCGCCACCCAGGCGCCCCATTAACTGTCTCATCTTGTAAAGAATCCCTTCCTCAGAAGATTGGTTACTGCCTTCTCTGATTATAGAGATCATTATTCCACATATAATCTTGCTACTGTACTCATATTTGTATGCCCAACTTTCCCTTAGAGTCACCAAGCTCTTCAGTAGCTACCATTTATTTAGTTTCTATTCTGTATAAGGAAGTGCACTTTTCACTCTAGATGCATATGAAGTAGATGCTAGTCCTTTTTCAAGTTTATGGGTTGGAACACTCCTCAGAGACTAACAGTTGTTAAGGGGAAGATTCAAGACTCTAATAAAAGTCTTTCAAATCCCAAAGCTCTAATTTGCATCATAGTGTAATTTGCATAATACCAATTAGAACCATATCATATCATTCACTTCGAATAGATGATAAATCTGAGCCTCAGATGTCAAAACTTGTCCACATCCAGAGACAGGACTGGATTTAAAAATATTCTAGGACAACATACCCATTTCCCATTCCATCAGAGATTTACAGATAAATGACTAGGTAAAGACTTCCATGACCACATGGGTTTATAAGGAAAGAACTAAAAAAGACTGAAAAATAAAGCTTAGGTATTGAGATTTTAGGCTTAGTAAATGAGCGACAGAAGCAGGTTTATGGAGTAGAGGAACCTACTAGATTCCAGATGGCAGGTCTTGTCTTAATTATTAGAAGTGTGAAGTGATGATAGGCTTTTAGGAAAAATTCTTAACTGGAAATTTGGAGTAATTTCAATATGAACTCCAAACCTATTTGCAGCAAATGGTTACTGGGCTAGCCTAATTTATAGAAAGCTTGGTTAATTTCTCACATTCTGACCTACATCTTTCAATCACAGTAAGTAGTCTTTAACACCAGGCACTGCAAAGTGAGGCAAATTCTCATTCATTGGATGTAGTGGAAAGACGATGAGAGATTGGTGGCACTATCGATTCATTAATGTAAGAAGTCATTATCGATCATCTGTGATGTATAGGAAGATATTATAGACAAGTGTTACACGTTGAAAAGTGAAGTAAGCTTATATTTTAGAAATGGAGGCATGCAATCAACAAGTACACAGGGAAATGAATTTACAAATGGTATGAGCTGTGCTGTGAAGGAAATAAATACAAGACTATGATTTTTTAAAGTAATAATGCCTGTGCACATGGTAGGTAAGGGGAAGTCTCTTGATCACGTAGTCAAAAAATTCCTCTCTGATGACATGATATTTGAGTTTAGAAGGCCACTAAAAATGAAAGAAATCAAGGAAGCACATCTTCAGAAAATAAAACATGTGCAAAACCTGAGGTGGGAGCACAACTGAGTGAAAACCAGAAGGAAAGAAGGCTACTTCAAGATTAGTGTTATTTTATAGATACATCTTTCAGAAACTGCTATCCCAGTCATTTTTTCTTTCCTTGTCCTAGTAGCAAAGGAAGAGTTGGATTATTGAGTTGAATCTCAAATCATTATCTCACAAAGGAACATGTGCCAACTGTTGGTTCACCTTGCAAATAATACTCCCAGAGATGCCAACCACACTGTTATCCAAATACCAATCATCTAAACAAGGCTAGTCTAGTGGATTCTCTCACATAAATCTCTTATATCAAAACTGCACATACAGAAATATTTTTTTCATTCACTTAACCCTGTGTGGCTTCATGCTTATAAAAACAGATGATGGAGTAAGATAGAAGTGGATCATGTTAAGTATACCTAATAATGCTGTGTTACCACATTCCAGTTTCTTTACTACTTAATGCCTCCATTTCCCTATAATCTAGAAAAGGAATGATAATGGAATCAACCTCACAATATTTGTGTGAATATTTAATAGTTCATGCAAATCCCTTACCAAATGCCTAGTGCATAGTAGATTTCAGCAAATGTTCGTATCATTACTATTATAAGCTCTGCTTACAAGTCAAACATCTCTATAGCCATATTATGTTGATTTATACAGAATTATCTCTACTCCTTTTCTTCATTTAAGCAAAATGTCATTGCATCTGTCTTTTGAACATTAGGCTAAACTCTGTTTAACTTTTATAAAGATGAGAATGAGAAATATAAATATACTGTAGAGAAAAATCTCAAATTCCAGGTTAATACTTGCTTTCCTTTTTTGTTTCAACAATAAATACATACAAATACAAACATAGTTTGAAGTCCTATTTCATTATATATCTAGTTAATTGAGCTTCATTGGAGTAAAAAACTTGTGAGAGCGTGTGTGGGTGTGTGTTGGGGGTGTGTGTTTGGAGTGTGTGTGTTTGAGGTGGTGTGTATGTTAGGGCGTGTGTATGTTAGGGCGTGTGCATGTTAGGGTGGGAAAAGAGAGAATGAGGGGCAGACATTTCATTCTTCTATTGGTAGAAAGATTATTTAGAAACAAAACTAAAGGTAGACATTAATGCAGATTTATTTGGATATAGAATTTTAAAAGATGATTATCTCAGATCCAGGCTTAATACCCGTATTTAATAGTTGCATAAATTGCCATTAATAGGTGTTGTACTTTTAAACATTCAAGGTTGTAGAGGACACTAAACACCAGTGATAAATAATAAACATAATACGGGCAAGCCAGAAGAAATCCTCACAGTCATGTCCACTTGAATGTCTAATAGGTATTTTAATATGTACAAAATAAATATATATTTTAAATCTACTTTCAACATGATTCTGATGCAATCTGATATTTCTCAGTAAGTAGAAATCCATTCTTTCAGTTTCCTAGGCCCAATTTTTCCAGCCATTTTCACTTATCTCTTTCATATATTTCTCATCCATATCCATCAGCAAATCCTATCAAATCTACCTTGAAAAAATGTCCAGAGTCCAGCTATTTCTTATAATCATCATAACAACCCCACTGTATAGGCCCTGGCAGCCCTAACTTAGGGCATTGCAGTAGCTTCCAAACTGGTATCCCTGCTTCCACCCCTCCCTCAATGGTCTGGTCTCCATCCAGTAACCAAAAAGACCAGATATATTGCATTTATATTAACATCAATCAGGTAGCTTCCCCCTCACACATATTAAGCCAAATATTTTACTTGTTTCATTTTTTAGTTTTTATTTTTCTTTAATTTTTTAATTTTTACTTATTTTTGAGAGAGAGGGGGAGAGAGAGAGAGAGTGGGGAGGGGCAGATAGAGAGGGAGACACAGAAATGGAAGCAGGCTCCAGGCTCTGAGCTGTCAGCACAGAGCACCATGAGGAGCTCGAACTCACGAACTGTGAGGTCATGACCTGAGCCGAAGTATGACGCTTAACCAACCGTGCCACCCAGGCGCCCCTAAGCTAAAGTTTTTAAATGACCCATAAGACAACCAGCTATGTCACTGCCTTCATTTTTTACCATTTTTTCATCCTTAAATCTGCTGCTTTCACAGTGTCCTCTCATTCTCTTTATCGTTATGCCAATTTCTGCTTTAAGGACTATCAGTTGCTACCTCGTGACCTGAATTATTTTCTCCTGGATGTCTATAGTGGTTGACCTTACTTCCTTTAGGTATCTGCTGAAGTGTCACTTCCACAGAGGCCTTTCCTATTAAGTCTATATAAAATAGCTAGCCTTTACACCACTTGTGATCCAACCAACTGTGCTGTATTTTTCCCTAAAACTCCTATTAGTACCTGAAATGTATTAATTTATGTCTAGAGCCTTTCTTTTGTCCCTACTAAATAGTACTCAATCGGGTAGTTTACTTAGGGAGAGGAGAGGACTTTGTGTGGAATCCCAGCAACTCAAGAACCATAAATGGTAATTTGTAGGTACTCAGTATTTTTTTATTTAAAAAAAATCAATGTGAATGATTTACATACAAATAGTGGCTATATGGACAAACACAGGTAAACTTAAGGAAAAAAAGCTATAACTGAAGCATTCCTAGTACAATATGACATCTAAGAAATATATGGAAGGTATTTAAATTACTCCTTAAAAATTAATGTGCTTAATATTTTGCTTACAACATGAAATTTAACACCAAAAAAGAACAAAAGCAACATAAACCTTTTTCTGACCATTGATGAAATTATTTCCTTACGAGGAAAACATTTATAATACTGAACTATGTGCTGTATTCCTCATAAAGATACATGTAAACTATGGTACAAGTTCAGAGAAGGGACCACAGTGGTTTTCAATGCAAGATGAGTGGAAAATCACACTAAAAATTTCTAGATTGACCATCTAAAGTCCAAACTTCAGCCTTAATCCAGATCTACTGAAGTGAATCTCTGAGAATAAAGTCCAAGAATATTCACTTGTAAAAATAATCTCCCAGATGTTATTTATCTGTATTGTTGTGACATCTGTATTATTATAAACATCTGTCAGTAGACTTGTGTTGACAAAAGCCTACTTGATTAAATGAACCATGTGTCTGAGTCAAGCCTTATTATCTTATATTAAGGTGTCAGATGTAAATTAAGAGAGTTACATTATTATTTTTAATTTTATTTTAGAGAGAGGGAGTTCGCATGAGCCAGGAAGAGGGGTGGAGGGAGAGAGAGGAGAGAATCTCAAGTAGGCTTCAGGCTCAGCATGAATCCTGACACAGGGCTCGATCCCACAACTCTGGGATCATGACCTGAGCCTAAATCAAGAGTTGGACACTCAACCAGCGGAACCACCGAAGCGCCCCAATTAAATTGTTTTTAAACCTTTGCTAATGCTTATTAAATTTGGTATTGTGAACAATATTAAACTTCATTTTGATTTAGTACAAGCCATATTTATATCTGGGTTTGCATTATTCTCTTCCCACTGAGAACATTAAAACCACCAAGAGAAATTTTGGTTGCCTATGATGATGAATATTTCTATCTAATTCAATAAGGAAGAAATGTGGATTTGGGGGAAACTTTATAAAATTGTTCTTGGAGTGTATTTCATTTATTTGTGATAAATATATCATCTCTGTAAAACTAGGGATTAGAAATCAGTTTACCTTGCTGCATCTATTAGCATATAGCTAAAAAAGGCTAAGCTGTATAATTCTTTCTTGTGTAGAAATTCTGGGTAAACAAGTATTGCAAGATGTCAATTTTAAATTGCACTTCTCCCTGTATTAAAGCATACTTGACATTCCCTTAATAAAAATGACAAATCAAATAAACATAATTAGCAAATATTTTTTAAAACAAAAATGGAAAAAAGCAAACACTATTTTCTATATGCTTGATACATGTAACAAAATGGATATAATTAGTGAAATAATGAGTAAAATAAGCAAGATTGAAAAGTACATTATAGTATAAAGTTTTTAAGTTACAAAGTGACAAACACTAAATAATATAATCTGATGAAAATACAAGAAGAAGCAATGTAATAAAAATGGTTATTTGGGTATGGGAGGGAGCATGCAAACGATAAGGGTGTAGCATTGAAGTTGCACGACAACTAAGAGATTCTAATACTCTCACTGAAAACGTTTGTCAAAATTTATCTCTTGTGAGATTAAATAGTAATTGATTGATATAAATTCTGCCTTATGAAATGAAAAAATGTCTAATGTTGTAATGTATGAATTAACATTCTCAAAATTATAAACAGAACCTAATTTTAGGATGTTAAAAGAGAATTACCTCAGATATGGTACATATTTATCTTAGACACTGAAAACCGACTAGTGTCAAGCATCTTATTCACTGCGAACATAGTTCCTTAGAAAAGAACAATAACAACAACAGCAAAAACTTCTCAAACAACAACAACAAAAAACCATCCAGCTGTACTTGAAGATATTTGGGGATTATTTGCTTTTTATCAAAAGCTATTTATTTGATTTATGCCTATTCTGGAAGATTCCAAACTAGAAACTTCTTTATAATGAATCAATAAATTAATAATTTATTCAACAAATTAAAGATAAGATGTGTGGCAATGGTTTCTAATAAAAATTTTGTGTTTTTCCCTTTTTAATTCAATTTTGATACCTTACTTTATTATTTCTATGCACTTTTGAATCTGCTGACTATTCTAAGTATAGTGATCATGATACAAGATAACTCTGAGTTTTGTAAATAACCTTCTCATTAATATGCTTCCACAGCCAAGGAAAGGCAACATTCAAAGGGGATTTATTCACATAAAGGGAGACAGATGTGCCTCCTAACCTAAAATATTTGAAAGTAAAAGAAATGTGATACAAGTAAAAGCATGCTTATGGATGAATATGAGTATGTCCTTTTAAAAGGAAAAGGTAACCATTTCTTCTGTTGATTTGGGGTAAAATTCCACAGTGCCTTTAGCTGCTTTCTGATGGTAGGAATATTCTTTCAGTTCTCATTTTCAATGTAGGTTACTTGTATGATGTGAAATATTCTTAATGTATCAGGCAATTTGTCTGAAATCTTCTCTAATGGCTCCTAATTATTTTCTCCTATATTATACTTGGTGGGTGGGATGAAATAGATAACTAAAAATAAGCATGTCTCACATGTATTAAGTCCTTAAAATGCACCAGAAACTGTTGTGAACAATTTGTACATATTAACTCTTAAATTTTAACTTTCTCTGAGCTAAGCAATTGTTGCCTCCATGCAAAGGAGAATAAAACAAGTCACAGACAAGTAAATTGTCCAAGGTCACATAGGTAGTCAGAAGTAAGATCTGAGATATGAAGTTTTGTTTAATTGCAGACCTTATGCTCTTAACCATTATGCTTTATTATATCAAGGTTGTTAATCTATTATCGCCTGAAGAATTAAACATCTAGAGAGTTAGCACAACTAAACACATGATTGAGGGAAACAAATGTTCCAATGCTTAGTACACTATTATGTAGCCAAAAGAAAATCAATATGATTATCTGGTTTTTATATACATATATTTATTAAATAATGCCATATTTAAAATAATTGTGCTTTATAGCCATAAAAAAACCCTCCAGTCTTCTTTAAATTTCTTTTACTTGAGAGAGAGAGAGAGAGAGAGAGAGAGAGAGAGAGAGAGAGAGAGAAAGCTGGGAAGAGGGGACCAGGGAGAGAGAGGGAGAATTTCAGGCAGGCTCCATGTTGGGCATGGATCCCACAATCCTGGGATTATGACCTAAGCTGAAACTAAGGGTCAGAAGCTCACCTGACTGAACCACCTAGGCACCCCCAAATCACTAGTCTTTAAATGCCTAAGCTTTGTAGGCACAGAACCAATAATATATTTATTTAGACCAGTTATGAACTCTGTTATTATGCTCCTTTGTGAGTAATTGAAATGGATATGGAATTTTAAACTGATTATGCTTACATATTGTGGGTTAAGTCAACATCAGTGAAGAAACTGGACTTCTTATAATATAGTCCCATTAAAAATGTTGGGAAAAAAGAAAATTGAGTCATTTGATTTTGGGTTCTGTCTAGTGCCCTACCAAAATAGAAGTGTCATTCATATTTTTATTCAGCCATACATGTGTAGTCTGCAGAATGACTGTATAGTCATTCTAAATACCTACGTTTAAGAGTCTATGAAACAAAATCATTTATTTAACGTCAAATAAGAGGGACAGTAAGATATGAGGGGGAAAAAACCACACTGTTCCAACCTCAGAGTTTTCAGAATCCAGAAAACTCAGTCTTAGGCTAGCATATACTCAGTTTGAAAGAATAATCACCTAGATTTTAGGTGCTAAATCAGAAGTCAGCAAACTGTAGTCCAAATGCCTAATGTGACCTTCTGCTTGTTTTTGTTTGCTTTCCATGTTGAACTAAGAAAGTATTTTTTTACCCTCAATGTTGAAAACAATCAAAAGCATCATATTGCCTGATGCATGAAAGTTATAGGAAATCAAAATTTGGCAGCTGTATATAAGGTTTGTTTGTGGTTTTTTTTCAAACACTAAGCACATTCATTCCTTTATGTATTGCCCATGGCTGTTTTTGCAATACATGGACATATTTCCGATGTTATGAAAGATGGTATAAATTGCAAAGCCTAAAATATTTGCTTTCTTTATAGAAAGATGTGCTGCCCCTCACAAATACTACCCATATGACATGGTAGCTGGGGAATTATCTTGCCGTGTGAAAGGAGCTAATCTCCATTCCTTTGGAGTGAATCTTTTCTGAGTAACTCAGTTTACTCTTCTTCATTAGATATGTCCATCTTGAACACTGGTTGTGACCGATTATTACAATCTTTATTTATAAATACTGTGTTTCTGTTGTCAGATATATAGTATTTTGTATCATATATGCAATATTACATTATGTAATCATGGTGTTAGTTTGAAAAAAAAAAAAAAAACCTAAAAGCAGTTCTTATCCACAAATACTAGCACATTTAAATAGAAATAAATAATGTATTATTTATTTGTTAAAGCATGAGCTATGTCTTTGGATGTAATTTAAAGAAATTATAACTTTAGGATAGATTAAAGTTGGGAATAAAACTAATCCTGGGGGATTTAACTATACCTCACATTTCTCAAGAGCAGTTCCCCCCACCCCCCAATTATATTTTGGAGGACTCTCTTGTCTTATTTTCTTAAAGCAACTTAATTTCCTTGCAGATCACAATATTAAAAATTAAATTCATACTGAGGACCTATATCTAAAAAAACAAAACAAAAGAATGGTTATCTCAGGTAAACTGTTCTACCATATAAATGAGAACTCTGGATTCTACACTATTGGAACAAAACTCTCCCTCCAGGCTTAATCTTCCATCAGAAAACTTTCTGTGTTGACTATATGAAAACTTCAATAGTTCTAAAGTTAAGGTACACATCTAATAATAAAGAATGGTATAATCTCTTCATACACTAGTATGAATAAACCTTTTCTTTGACTTTTATTGTATTACGCAATTTGGCTAGGAATACTAATAATAAATTTTCTATTCAATTGTTAAACAGTTCTAGGATAGCCTTAATCGTATTCTTTCACTATATTTATTTCACTTTTTTCCATAAGGTTTTCTTTTATTGAAAAGGCCATTCACAAAATACCATGTCCATAGATTACACAATATGGAGCACTTGTGTAGGGGCCAAGGTAATCTTCTCTGTATCATTGCAATTTTAATATATGCACTACAGAAGTGAGCACCATATTTTTTATTTTTTTTTTTGGAAGTGTATTTATTCATTTTGAGAGAGACAGAGACAGCACCAGTGGGGAAGGGGCAGAGAGAGAAGGAGAGAGAAAATCCCAAGCATGGACCATGCTGCCAGCACAGAGCCCGATGCGGGGCTCAAAACCATGAAGCCAAGAGATCATGACCTGAGCCAAAACCAAGAGTAGGACACTAAACTGACTGACCCACCCAGGCACCCCTATATTTTTTATTTCTAATGACTTCATTTATACCCGCAGTTTCTTTATCACTAATATATACCTTAGCTATCCAAAGGCTACATTGGCAGCTCCACATTCCCTCTTGAGCATCAAACCTGTGTCTCCCCAGTGTCCATTGAATATTCCTCTGCATGTTTCATGAACAACTTAATCTCATAATGTTCAAACCTGAATTAATTTAGCTTTTCTTTTCTTTTCCAAATTTACTTCATGTTGAGTATTCTTAATCAGTGAATGCTATCAATGTCCAGTCACTTTTCCGAAGCCAAAATACCGGCATTATTCTAGACCTTTTCCTTACACTTTCTCCTCATTGCTGTGCATTCCCTCTCTCCACACATTGAAACATCTGGAGAGTACCAACTTTAGCTCCTAAGTATCTCCCTCTCTGAGTACTAAATACTCTTTTCTGTTCAACAGTCACATCCTCAGTTTGATTCATCATCTCTTATGCTCATGATGTTTATATTAGTCTCTTTACTAGATTCCTTGCCTAAATTCATTCTCAAACTATCCATATTCCATAATGCTTGCAAAATGAATAGGTAAATCAGATTCATTTTTTTAAACAAGTTTGCTTAAATAATTCAGTACACACTGCCCAAGTTAAGTTCAAATATTGTTATGGCATAAGGAGTTCTGAGTCTTCATCCTATATCCTCCAAAATGCATGTCTTTTTTACTTAATTGTATCCTATAATTCAGCCTTGCTGAATTAGGGTCATTTCCCAGAACATGTTAATTTCTTCCTTGTACTTCTGGGCCTTTGGATAAAAAGCTCTATCTAGTTTGTTCTCTTAACTTTCTACCTGACCAATTCCTGCTGGATCTTTAAAACCCAGCTTAATTGTAATATCATCTGAAAAGTTTTTTCTAGTGTTGTCAGTGAAAATGGCAGAGTAAAGAAATCCAAAAGTTCATCCCTCCAAAGGCAACAAAATCTTGTAAAAACTGTCAGAATCAACCTTTTCGGAATTCTGGAAACAGATCAAAAGCTTGCAACAACGAAGGCAAGATTTAAGTAAGAAAAGTATTCTGAATCTTGGTAAGAACAGAGAGATTTTTGGTATTTTAACTGTCCCTGTTCTCATTTCACATTCCCCAGTTAATACACAACCCTTATACAGGTACCAGTACCAAAGGGTGGACAAGAACTCATTCTCAAAGAATCGTGGCTATTTGTTTTGACCTGTCTAATGGCTCTCTGAAAGACCAGCTTAGAGGGTTTGCCTTTATCCTGCCTAACTTGGAACTCTACAGGTGCTGAGGCAGCTTTCTGGGGCATTTGTCAAAAACATTTACAGGGAGATGTATATCTGTCTGAAACAATGGATAACACTTGGAGAAAATCACTCACTAATGAAAGAGCTTAGGAGAAAAGACTAGGGAATGAGATGCTTTAGGGAAACACCTGTTTTTAAAAGCTTCAACATAGTCCTGGGAATCTAGAAAGTCATGTGACTTTTCAGAGCAGGGCACATGCTCAATAAAGAATAAAGAAGGCCCTAAGCTCTCACTCTGACTGCCCTTCAGTATCTACACAGGGAGGAAGTAAAGGCTAAGGCAGAGTTGTAGACTGCTTAGCTGAGTGTTGAAGACATGCCCAGCATACATACATGCCACTGGAAAAGATTGGAGTTTATTGTTTCCAAGTGTTTAAGCAAATCTCTGTCCAGTCTCTAGCTCGTCACCAAACTAATAGAAACATTAGTGGCAACACATGACCCAGAATAGGGACTTTACAAATTAGCTCTGAAAAGTGACCAAACAAAGAATAGCAACAAGGAAAAACAGCAAACCTTGGGGGCATTGGGTAATCTGATTTCCAGAGTTGCCAAATTATTATATTAAAAATGTTCAGTTTTCAACAAAAATATGATGCATACAACTAATATGATCATATATGGCCCATAAACAGGAGGAGAGAAAACTCAATAAACAGAAACTGTCCCTAAGGAAGCCCAAAATTGATCTTGTTAGATTAACTAATCTACTTTATGTTTCTATTTCTAGAATATGTTCAGAGTTGGCAAATCCATTGAGACAAAATATATTATTGGTTTCTAGGGGAAGGGACAGGGGAAAATAAGGAGTGACTCCTTAAAATGGGTATGGAGTTTCTCTTTGAGGTGATTAAAACTTTCAGGAATTAGGTGGTGGTGATGGTTGCACAACATTGTGAATATGCTGCATAGCACCGAATTGTATAATTTAAAATGTTTAAGGTGGAGAATCTTATGTCATATGAATGTATCTAAATAAAAATATGAGTTCCTCCACCCACTGAAAAACCTTTCAAGACTTCTTCATATTAGGTTTGATACTCTCTATAGGTATCCTGGGTTCCTGTTACATATCTCTAACAGGAGAAATTGCTATTTATTTGCATGTCTTTTCACCTTGACTGTGGATTTATGGGTATTAGTGATAATACGTCTGTCTGATAGCTATAAGTGTGCTTGAGGTACAAATCCACCACACTGGAAAAATTTTATAATAGAACGTGCCTGCTAGGGATTTGTCTGTGATCATAAGGCAGATTCAAAATGAGAATGGTAATTGCCCTGAAAGTAACTGTCTAGAAGGAATATAGTAAATAGAATACGCTATAGCTATTCATCTTTCACAGGTGGTCAAAAACAGCCACCTTTTGGAGTGGACACAGAGAGCCTTTTTCTGAGCCATCAAAGGCATTGCTATAGCTTGAAACATGCTAAGCACAAGTGAAACAGTTCAACTGTAAGATTCATAAAATTAAAATATAGGATATTATACACATTGTGTCAGAAAAAAGTAAAATAGAAGAGTAAATGCTACAGAAAGAGCTAATGGGGATATTGTGACAGGATCTGGGCCTGAATAATGGTTATTTAAACCTTCACAGTGACTCACCATCTCCCCATCTGTATACAGAATTCTACCATGTCCAATTGGGTCGTTATCAAAATAAATGTGGTTAACAGATGTCTTCAAAGTCTAAGACAATTAATTGGATATGATGGAACAAGAATACATTTGAAAATTATCATAAGTTTGCAGGATTTGATAGCTAGAAAAACTGTAGTGCTTGTAATAGAATGAGGAAGACTAGAAGTCAATCCATTTTGAGTAAAAGATGATAACAAAGAGGATTGGACATGTTAGTATGAAGACCAAGTGGAACATAGATATAAAATGTGAGAACTCAGGGTAAGGACAGACCTTTCTTAATATAAGCCAAGAGTTTTTGCAAACAAAATAAAAGTAGAGGCTCTTCAAATTCACTGGGTTTTCTTGCTACAAATGACAGCCAGAAATTCATGTAACAAATAAGGAACATATTTTAGGCAAATTATTTTCTTTTTGTTGTTGTTTTTGTTTCAGTTTTTATTTTATTATAATAAACTTAATGCTGCAATCCAGCTAGACTTGGAGGGGAGTAAGGAAAACATGGAACCCATAGAACTGCAGGAAGAACACAGAGATCATAGGATATTTCCAGCAGATGGGGATGAAGGCGTGCTCTCCTGAGCTACAGAAGGAATGGTATCATAGTTAAGATAAAACACAAGTCAAATTTATTAGATTTGTCCACAATCAGCAATGGTGATCTTCTTACTGGTCTTGTCATTCCCGGACCCAGACCACTGCATGGCTTCCACAATGTTCATGCCCTCTTATACTTTGCCAAGTATAACCACTTCCTTGACATTCAACCACTTAATCTTGGCAGTGCAAATGAAAAACTAGGAACCATTTGTGTCGTGTCCATCATATACCATGGACAAGATGTCAGGACACATATGCTTCAGGATAAAATTCTCATCATCAAATTTCTACCCCTGGATGGACTCACTGCCACCATCCTGGCACATTAATCCTGGAATAATTCTATGAAAGCAGTAGTTTTTGAAACCAAATCCTTTTCCCCAGTGCTCAGAGCATGACAGTTCTCTGCTGTCTTTGGAACTTTGTCTGGAAACAACTCACAGGAGGTGCAGTTGAAGGGCTCACAGTCCATAGTGATGTCGAAAAACACAGTGGTGCTGACCACGGCTGGGTGGCATGGATAGTGTGGGGTGGCAGCATCCACAAGGCAAGCAACTTTTCTTCTAATTCATATTTCTAATAATTGTTCTGATTATTAATTCGTTAAGACATGTAATCAATATTTGCCAAAGGCCCAATATATGTTGAGAATAGATGGAGAAATACTATTTACAAAGATCCCATCTTTATGCAGCATACATAGTGATGAAGTTAAATATGTCAATCAAGGAAGGTCCTAAAGTTTGATTTAAGAGTATCAGTGAGTATATACATTGCAAATCTGTTAGCACATAATCTTTCTGCCCTCTTTTCCTCAGTAGATTAATTCACTGTTATTATTAAATTCATGGCAAGTCCCATAAGCTGCTTCACCAAGTGGAAGCATTTTCACTAAACTACTCAGTTCTGACCTTAGTACTGCTTCCTTAGTTTGTCATTATTTTATGTACCAATAATGTGCTATGTAAAAACTGTTTATTGCTGGGGCTTGGCTCAGAGCATATAAAATCAAGGTAGAGTAGATTGTTTTCCTGTCACACACAAAATTTTACAGTCTAGAAAATGAAGCAAATTTATACAAATTTATACAAATATGAAATTATTAATTAGAGTTTGGAAGGAGATGCATAGCTTGTTAGCTATAGGTAAAACCTGTCCAACTCAATGTTTTCATCAGAATTTGATATTAAGAGTTAAATACCAGTACCCAGGATCATGATTCAGTAGAATATCCTGTGTCAGAGCAAAATGACTAGCCAAAGTGACAGGAGGTATTTTATGTCTCGTTCCACTAGCATAGTCTACGGTAGGCTCTTCATTCTCAGAAGTCAAGATGGTAGCATCTTGCTTGATTAGAACTATATTTATAATCATGTATGTCTCCAAATTTCAAGTTTAATTCCTTTAAAAATATCAACATTAATTAGATATAATGTATTTAAATTTTAACTTAGAATAGATTTATTTACAACATAACTGAAAAGTCTATAAATAGTACTTTAATTAGGTAAAGGATCTAAACAAAAAGAAAGCCTATAAGCAGAATATACATTCATTTCAAGTAAGATTGGAGGAATTACTATGGAATGATCATGCGCTAAGCCACAGAGACATTTTTAATAAATTCCAAAGTGGAAATCAGTTTGTATGACCAAGGTAAAATTGTTCTGGAAATTTATTTTGAATTTTTGAGCAAAGACAGTCTAGTGACAGACAACTTCAACTCAGATCGTTGATGAATGGATATGAATTGGATATAAAAAGTCAAGGAAAGTGTATGCAAGGGAATGCATTGCAGTGAAAAAAATATTGTGAGCACAGATACAGAAGTCAAGTATAGGTGATAAGTTAGGGAAATGGCATATAGTTAAACTTGGCCAGAATTGAATGGTTATGAAGAATATGCTAAGAAGGAATAGATCCAATCATTAGTCTTTGTATTAGCCATGACTTATTATTAGCAAGTGATATTTCTTATGGAATTATGGAATTCTAAGATGTGCAGCTTATTAGAGACTGTTTATATATAGCTAGATGGAGGAAATGTTAGGTTTTTTTTTCTCTTTTCAGGTAGCATGATGACTGGCATAAAAAGCTTTAGCAGAACATGTTTTATCTGCTGTAGCAGAAAATATCTTAAAAAGAATTTTGATCAACTCAGCTTGATTCACATGTTCATCTCTAAATCAGTTTTTTTCTGGCTGAGGGAATGGAGTTCCATTTGGTTGGACTTAGGTTAAATCACCACCACACCACCCTGCTAATTGAAATTGTTCCAATGGCTTATATCTGTTTTCCATTGCTGAATAACAAATTACTACAAACTTACAAGCATAATACAACACACAGTTATTGTCTCATAGTTTCCATGGTCAGGAGTGCAGGCAGTTTAGTAGGGTCCTTTTTTCAGGGACTGAATGCCCATCTCTATTGACTGCTTAGCTAAACTAGTCCACATTATCTTACCGTGACATCCATTTTTGTGGCCAAGTGGATGGCGGGCCTTGAACTGACACTAATCCCTCTCAAGAGTGCAAGGATGTGCCCTCAATAACAGCCCCAGAGCCACAAGACTTCCTCCAACATCCCTTGCTATATGCACTCTCCCCTGCCTCCCTGGTCTTTCCTCTTGTGAGCCCCTTGGTAAGATACCCCACCCATAGAAGCTTACCAAAATCCTGCTTCCTTTGGTTTGAACAGACCAATACAGCCTCAGCCTGGGAACTCCAAAGCATGCAACCCTTAGATCCTAATAATGGCATGTGTCGCATGTCCTACTGTGTTCTCTCTACCTGCCTTGAGTTTCCCGCATGCCCTTGGGGGTGTGACCTGCGTCTCCTCCAGGACCTATGAATAATAAATGTGTCTATCTTACTTTCTCTTGTGGTCTTCTGTTGAATCACTGTTCACCATCTGACACTCTGGGGGTCCACTTAATAGATGCTAATTTAACAAAGTCAATAATCTGGAAACTAGACAAGACAGTAATCTACTTCAAATACCTTCAGATTGTTGGCAAAATTCATTTCTTTTCTTTTTTTCTTAAATTTTTATTTTAGTGTTTATTTTTGAGAGAGAGAAAGAGAGAGAAAGAGCAGGGGAGGGGCAGAGACAGAGGGAGATGCAGAATCTGAAGTAGCTCCAGGTTCTGAGCTGTCAGCACAAAGCCCAACAGGAGGCTCAAACTCACGAATAGTGAGATCATGACCTAAGCCAAAGTTGGATGCTTTAACCAACTGACCCACCCAGGTGCCTCATAATAAAAATAAATAAATAAATAGATAAATAATATTAATTAATTAATTAAATTAACTAAATAATACAAATAATAGTTTTTTTCTTATTAATACAGTATTTGTCTTCTCTGTGTCAAATTCTGAACCAACCACTTTCTCCGCATAGGGAGGTATAGGAAAAGGAACATACAAAGCATATGAGACCTGGGAGAAAGACCCAGGGCAGGTGAAGACAGCTCTGTCATATGGAGAAGAGGATGACAAAGGCCACCATCAGGCAAAAAAAAAACCATCGCCTCTGAGACAGAAAAGCCTAGAATGGCACAGTCTAGGAGAAGAGCTCCTGCTTCAAAAAGGGGCTCCTGGCCTAACCAATGATGAGGCTCCCAAACACAGTCCCAATTCCAGCCTCAGAGGCAGCCACCCCTACCATGGCTCCCCCAGCCCCAATGAACTTGGCTGCTGTGTCACTGCCCCATGAAATGGCACTGGTTCTCAATATGTGGCTAGGAGTAAGTGAGGTCAGGGGACACATGGCTGCCAAGCTGCTAAGGCTCTCATCTGTCAGGGTCTCCAGTGGTTTTAGCACTACTACTGCAGATAGTGATTGGCTCAACAGCTGAGAGGTGCTCTTGACCAAGAAGGTGGGGGAGAACTTTGCACAGGCATACATTTTCAGGGGATGAGGGGCTGTGGCGGGAGCACTGTTCCCAATGCAGAGAAGACAACTCATTTCTTGTGATTGTAAGAGGTCTCCCTTTTCTTCCTGGCCATTAGTGAGGGACCAGTCTCGACATTTATAGACTGCTTGTAGTTTCTTTTCATGTGGGCCCTCAACACATTAGTACTAACTTCAATGTCTGTAAGGAATTTTCTTTTTCTTTTTTCAGTTTGCTATTCATTGCTTGACCAGATACCATTCCTTAAGGTCTATAATAATTTCTCAAATAAATGCATGCATTTTTTTTTGAAATCTTTGCTTTAAAAATTAAATATAGTCTCCAAGGTGTTCTGATATAATTTTTCACTCAGATTTACCTATTGATTTTCTTTGAATTATCACCTCAAATCCTTGCTTGCTAATCTACTTTTTTCTCACATTCACATCTTTTTCCAAAAACAATGCCTTGTTTATAGAAATAAACTTTTACAACCCTTTAGCTACTTGGCTTGTCCAGCATGCCTGAATTCATTGATTAAAAGCAATGTCCAGAGGTGAATGGCATAAATACCTTTCTTGACCAGCCTAAGACAACCATGGAGGAAATTTACACTTTTCTGAAATTTGTAATAACAGCTATTACCTGTATTAAGTGTTTCTCAGAAACTACATTTAAAGCTTTAAATCTTCTTCTAGAGTTATTATTCCTTTCTAGATTAACATCAATATTTTAGTGATCCCTTAAAATATTATTTTTATACTGAACACATTTTCTGACATAATAAACACTTGTAAAAGACAATATCTGAATTATTTTCCTCAGTATATAAGGCCTAAGTTAATATAGCTATTTTTTAATCTGACAAAACTCAATAGCATGTTAAGCCTGTGGTCAATGTTTTCAAATATTTTAAGGAATGTTTTTGTTTATCCATGTCTCAATAATCTTACAATTACAAAGTTTATTTTTCTCAAACACAAGATCTAATATTCATATTTGCCAAATTTACTATTGTTATTATAAGTCCA